>NW_015654351.1:355523-364752 GCF_001515625.1 Sinocyclocheilus rhinocerous
ACGGGTGGGGGGTGGATGGGAGGGCGAGCGGGCGCCGTCTATGTGGCGTATCTCTTGGTCCACTGTCGAGCTATCCTGTCATGCTCTGCTCTGTTGGTCAGGTACTGAGTAGCTATGCTTCCCACCAGAGGATCCGCTGAGAGACAGAAGAACGGAAAGGAAAAAAGTGAGACATTCTTATACCCGGGAGTCAGCGAGAACACAGTATTCTGAAAGACCCAAGACGGGCGCTGGGAAGGACACAGTGGGAGAGAGAGCAGTGGGAAGTCAGCCATCGTGGAGAGTAAATGAAAGAGCCGTGTGGGATTCAACAGACACATCTGTCATGTGCTGACTCGACAATGTCAGAGATGTTTTCGAGACAAACACCGTGACGGCTTTACAGGATTCCAAACTGTAGGCCTCTTCCTAAACGTCTGGTTTTCCTTACTCGCGACGAAACCTTCACTTCAAGCAACACAACAATGAAGATGCAAAATGAAGTCCTCAGCTTTAACATCAGCTTTTCTGGATTCAATAAATCAATTTTTTTTTAAATTTACAGGCAGTGTTATTTTAGTATTATTTATATAAATTATTAATTTGTTTTAATTGTAGTGCTTCAACTTATTGTACTTCAGTTAATGGCCAAGGCAACATTTCAAATTTTCAAGTCTTTTGGAGTATTTTTCATCTAATATTTGTGCTTTATTTCAGTTTTTTTTATTAATGATAATTGTTTTATTAATTTTAGTTCAAAATAACTCATTTAGAACAATTACTGTATTTTCCTTTGATTTTAGGGTTAAGAAACTGTAAACTCCATGCTGGCATGACGGGTATCAAATTAAATAAATACTTTTTCATTTTTATTTATATTTTTATTTCCCTATGTATTTTCTATCGCTTTCTGCTTCTGATTTTGCCCATTTGAGGCTAAAATCAACCTGACTAGAAACATGCAACATGAAGCCTAAAGTTCAGACTTCAGCTTCAATTTCACATAAATATGATAAATATTCATAGTATTTATTAATATTTTGAATTAGCCATTTTCTTTTTTTTTGCAGTTTTAGTAATTTTTGTACTTCAACTTACACTTGCCAAGGCAGCCTTTCTCATTTTCATTTGTCTTTTCATTTGAGTTTTTTTTTTTAAATGTAATATTTATTAGACAAGTGCTTTTCATCAAATATTTCCATTTCATTTCAGTTTTATTTCAATTAATGACAATTATTTTAATAGTTTTACACAATAACAACCCTGAATGTAGGATATGGTTTTGGGCCAAGATTTTTTAATCAAACAATTTTCCTTTGATTTTAGACAACAGTAAGCTCTCTGCTGGCATAATGGATATCTAATTAAATAAACAAATACATTAAAGTTCTATTTTATATATTTTTATTAGTGCTGTCAACGATTAATCGCAATTAATTAATGTTTTGTTTACATATTATATGTGTGTGTACTGTGTATATTTATTATTTATATATAAATACACACACATGCATGTATATATTTCAGAAAAATTTTGTTTGTATATTAAATATATTTATATATATTATATTAATATAAATATATATGCAAATACATATAAATATACACAGTACATACACATATATTATGTTAACAAAAACGTTTATTTTGGAACGCGATTAATCGCGATTAATCGTTTGACCGCATTCATTTTTATATCTTTATTTCTTCTATCGCTTTCTTCTTCTGATTTTGCCCATTTGAGGCTTTGTCAGTGTGCAAATGAATACTGGTTGGTTCCTTGGATATTTTCATGGTGAGTAACAGGTTGAAATAGTACACAAGAGCAATTTAAAAACCTTCTCAGGTTTTTAAACTTTGCTTTAGGTAAAAACTCAAAATTGGATTACAAAAATGATAGCCTAGCGGTTAGCGCACTGACATATAGTGCAACTGCACGTCTGGCAACCCGAGTTTGAAGTCCCGACTCGTGGTTCTTTGTCAATCCCCTTCCCAACTCTCCTCCCCACACTTTCCTGTCATTCTCTACTGTCCTGTCCATTAAAAAGCATGAAAAAAATGGATTTAGGGTTGACTCTGCTAAAAAAAAAAAAAATCTTTGAGGGTGTTTGCGAAGTAACAAATCAGCACAATTTAATAAAATACTGTATCTTTAAGAGACACTGGACTCTGGATTTAAGAGCATATTAGTGGATCCAGAACTTGTGTTTGTGATTATGGAATGTCCTATTCAGCACCGTGTATATATAATCTGATGAAAATGAATATTGTCGAAATAATTTATTTCTCTATGTTTCTTCAGGAGTGTCCAGATCTGCTCCTGGAGGCCCACCTTCCTGCAGAGTTTAACCTTTAAGTTCAATCATAATTTAGCACACCTGAACGGGCTAATCAAGGTTTTTAGGATTAATAGAAACATCCAGTTAGGTGTGTTGGAGCAGGCTGGAGCTGAACTCTGCAGGAAGGTGTCTCTCCAGGAGCAGGATCAGACACCCCTGCCTTAGGGCCTTCAGTGAAATAAAGAAAGTATCAAAAGCGCAAATAAACGGGAAAATCCACATGGTCAGAATCATCATCTGATGGGTGTAGTCTTTCAGATATGTCGTGGTTGAGACCTTTTAGTGAACCTGAGTTATGCAATCAAGCATTAGGTACGAAATTAGAGCATGAATACTGCAACAGATGTTCTGCAATTACTGATTTGTAGATAAACAAGAAAAGTTTTTTTTTGCATTACTATGTCAATAGCCTCTTTGGTACTACAAGTTGGCTGTGACATAAAGAATGCAATCAAGGATGTTCATAGGTTATCCTATTCTGCATAGAAGGACCAGATTTAAAGGGATAGTTCATCCAAATATGACAATTATGTCATCATCCCCTCATACTCATGATATTCCAAACCTGTCTGGAATCCGTGAAGCACAAAAGATGATTTCTGAGAGATCGAAACCCATTTATTTTCATTGTATGAACACAATAACACTGGGTCTCATTTGCTAATAATTGCGTGGTTTATTTTCTATCTGTAAGCACAGGAGATGTTCTCATGAAAAAAATTCAACCTAAAACATGAATTTGTTCTTAACCTGGTTAGGAGTTTGTCTCTCACAATTTGCAATTCTGAGAAAAGAAATTGAAGAGATATATGTGAGGCAAACTCAAAAGTTTAAATCGTTGCAGTTTGCTAGAATTGAGTGTACATCTCGCAATTCTGACTATTTTGTTACAACTGAGTTTACATCTTGCAATTTAGTTTTTTTTTTTTGTTCCTGCCACATAATAAAACAGGTCATTGCAACTTTTTATCTGACAATTCTGATTTTTTTTGTCTCAGAATTGCAAGTTTATATCTAGCGATTGTGAGTTAACATTTCACAAAGTCAGAAAAATGTAAAAATTGTGAGATAAAAAGTCACAACTACCTTTTCATTTTTTATTCCATGGTGGAAATTGGCTTTCATATGGTAGTTCCAACATTTATTCGTAAATTTAGAATACATTTTAGTACGAAAGGTATTTGGTGAATCATGATTTGTTCATGAAAACATGCGTAAGGAAATCTGCATTTTCATGAACAAATCATATTTCACCAATAACTGAAATATGGGATGAGGCCCACTGAGTTTTACAGAACAAAGTGCATTTTTGGAATGACATTAGGGTGAGTAAAAGATGACAGAATTCTCATTTTTGGATTAACTATCACTTTTAAAATGCACATCTAATTATTGTCCTCTGATTTCACTAGTAAAGCTATGCTTAGGTCTTGGGCCATTTTTTATCAGCCTTGAATTGCTGTGCTCACCTGGATTGCAGTCTGTCAGCAGAGAACAGATGGAAAGCAGGACCTTCGAGATGGTCAGAGCTGGGCTCCAGTTATCCTTCAGGATGTCCAGGCAGATCACACCCTGACTGTTGATGTTGCAGTGATAGATCCTCGTGCGGAACGTGACCTGCACATGAGGGGAGGAAACCAAAACCATCACAAAACAAGTCCATCTAAAAAGGGATGATGTTGGCTCACCAGTCCAGAACCACATTTAATACTCTGGATGTGTTTTAACAGGGCTTTCATTATAGACGGGGCTTTTGAGAGCTGGATGGCAGCTTTCACTCTCATTAACGACTCTCTCAGAAACCAGGGCTGAATCCTGAAAGCTATCGATCCAGTGAGAAAAGAGAGCCAAGCAAGCTTAATCCGACCCAGCTTCTCAACTGTGTGACAGTAGCCCTTATCTAGAGTATTGGCAACTTCTGGCCCCCGGCTTACAGGACCAAAGGGATGCCGCTGACTGCAGTATTGTGGGAGGGCCGAGTCTGCCGGATAAGGGTCAAGGGATAGACCGGGTCATGCATTATTCTGCTCCCTTAGCACATGAAGAGTGCTTCTTGTTTGTTGACTGCGTCTCACTCTGCCCCCTGCAGCAGCTACTAAGACGTCCGTCACATGATGCAGCATAAACCGAGCGACCAAAATAACCCTGCCTGCCTGGCACAATGCGGGTATTGTATGAACATGGTGGTCTTGGAGTCTGAAAACACAGCCAGCATGACACGGGCAGCCTGTGTGAGGCCTCACGGCCAATGCTGGGAAACAAAACAAGACAGAGTTCATGACATATGCCCCCTATGGAGAGAAAGTGAGAGAAAAACCTAGTGAGCTGACTATTTAGCATGTAAAGGCATCATAGTGACACTAGCAATGCAAAGACTGTTCCTAAAGTTGGGAAGCTGGCTTTTTTAGTCAAATGTAAACTAACAATAAACAGAAATGCATTGTACATCTGAAAAATAAAATACTGATAGGATATTTATTATCCTAAACTACTATCATTAAAAAAAAAAAAAAAAAAAAATCACACACTATAACATACAATATTTACTGTTTTGTCCATCCCTTTGTCAAGCATTCCTGAGTCACATTTACACAGAAATATTAATCCAAGAATGCTCAAGTTAAGAGAAATGTTGAATGTAAACATAGTTACATAAGCATTTTATATATAAAATACAAGTATAATGTTTTACATACAGCACAATATTTACTACTTAATGCAACACACGCATACACTTAATAAATATTGAGAAATGTTCCTACTTTACCCAATATTGTACTGTATGTGCTGTGAATTTTCTTAAGTTTGAAGTTTGAAGTTTTAAGGCGGCTAAAATGTTAAATTTGCCCCAGTGTTTTGGACTTTTGCAAGAAATTACAAATGCAATATTAATTATAAAATAATTATAATTTAATATTAATATGTTTAACAAAATGAGTAGTATATTTAATGCAACACAGACATACACTTAATAAGCATAAAAATATAATTGAATATTAAAATGTTTTAATAAATAAATTTATACAATTATTATATTAAATATTATAAACTATGAAAAGTATATATATGGAAAGGTTTTTTCCTTTGCATTTTTTATAAGATTTGCATACAAACAACGACATTGCTAAAACAATCCCCGTTCACATGAATCTGCAAAAATGACAAACGTTGTATTATGCATGCCAGGCCAGTAGTTGGCAACGTCACTTTGTACAGAAACACTATGCGAACACGTAATATGAATGAGCATGACTTCACCATTTTCCGCAAATTTGTGTTTTTGTCGATTACACAGAGACGATTAATGGTATTGTTTTCAAAAACGTGCACTTTGAAAACCCGTTTTCAAAAGTTTTCAAAAACACCATTGTCGTATAAAACTTTTTCAGGTTTTTGTTGAAAGCGATGTAATCTAAATGCCCCCTTAGTTCAGATATAACTGACAGCAAGTGAACTTCTTGATAGTTGAATTCATTTGAATGTTAATCAAAGCCATAATCAGATCTTTACTGAATTATCATCCTTTGACATAATTAGCTTAGTAACAAAGGCATCTGTGTAGGCAGCAGACAGCCAGGTAGGGTTTTAAAGTTTCTAAACAGACAGACAGAGAGAAAAAAAAAAGAGACAAGACTAGTGCTGGGCGGTATGACCAAAAATTTATATCACGGTATTTTTCAAAATTATACCGGTTTCAAGGTACATGATGGTATTTTAGCTGTTCCCTCACCACAGTGAAACAGTGAAAAGGGAACCCTTTCAAACAGTGTCGCGTTCCGAACATTGTTTAAGCGACATACACCGCATTGTTACCATATTGCGGTATTTAAAAAAATTCATATCATAACAAAAATAAACACCGGTATTCGTTATGAACCAGTATACCGCCCAACACTAGACAAGACACAAAATAAATGAGAAAGAGCTCTTTTTAAATGCACATTATGACCCAACCAAACTACGTTAGAGCCTTTTTTTTTTACAGCTCGAGTTAATCGATACTCTTATTTCTAGACAGACTTTTAGGATGAAACGCCTGTCTCTCTGTCTTTTCCACCCTGTTCCCAAACACAGACAGACTCATTCACAAAAGCACAGATTAGCGGACCACAAACCAAGCTGCACGGGCAACGACTTCACAGAGCACCGGCCCAAACGAACGTAGGCGAGATCGGCCCCCAAGTTGCCCTGTGTTTCATCTGGTGACAAAAGAATGAGGGGGTGCGGGCCGCCGGCTCTGCACTCAGAGGATGAATCCTGTTTATAATTAGTGGATTAGAGCTTTGCAGTGGCTTGATCTGAACAAAGAGCCCCCTCCAGCCCATGAGCTTTATATAAACTTGTTGTTTACAGATGCCACTGACGATCGAGATGAGGGCCAGACTGAGGCGGAGAGCCACTCGGAGCGGCGCAAACTCCCAAACATGCTGAGGAAGGAAATTCGGATACTAATTAATCAGAAATGCCGTGGTTGACTCTTTCACCTTTATAGCTGGAGCCGTAGTAAATCAGCTTCCCTAAACCACATCTCTGCCTGTCGGCATCTCGCTAATTGCTTTACACTGGAAATAGCCAGTGCTCGAAGGAGTACGTTCATTTATGCAGCACACAAAACAAACAATCGTTCAGCTTCACATGATCCTTGAGGTATTTTAACAGAGGTCAATCAATACCTGTTCTGAATGATCTGTTTCAGAGTGTCCTTGGTAGAGCTAATACATCTTAATTAAAGGCCACTGCTCTTTGTGGCCGACTAGAGACTAATAATAGCAAAACACACATACACCGAAGGGTTCAAGAGTCTACTTGTGAAAATGCTTCAATTTTGTATTTTACAATAATAGTTTAATAGCTTTTTCCCCATTACAAATTATATCGGCAGACATATTTTCAGTGAAAAGCTTTGTTCTCCATCTTGAACTTTAATGAAAGCAAGAATATCTTACCATCTGTATAAAAGAGTAGTAAGATTGGTGACCTAGAAATTTTACATCATAACATTTTTATTTTATAAATCCAAAAACTTTAATTCCAGAATTAAATTACATTTAAAAAATAAGGACTTTTGTATGTGTGGATTATTGTACTACTATGTATATTTGTCTCATGTAATTATTATATTCTTATTTTTAATTCAGCTTTTTACAACATGTATCAGAGCTTGCACTGTAAAAAATTATTTTTTTGATGTTGTAAACAAAACGTTATGTTTTACAAGAAAATACTATTTCAGTCTTTCTACTTTAAAAGTTCATGTTTAATTCAATGTGTTATTTGCCATTTCTTTGTTTTTATTTGTGAATTTACTAGCAATTGAACTGAAAATTGTTTCAAAGCCAACCTTTTTTTTTTCAGTGTGGTTAGGAAAACATTTGAACCATTGTGCCATATGGACACGCAACAAAAAACCCTTTAAATATCCAACAATAGTTGATGTAGAATTAAAAGCAGTGGAATACATAGTAAATAAATGTAAATAACTTTCAGATTATACAGTATAATGCTTAAATTATAATTTACTTTCATATAGGTTAGGAATGTCATGGGATTTTGATTCATGAACTTCTATTCTGAAGAACCGCATCAAACGGCTGATACAGCTGTTTTATGTTCTGCCCCATATTCAAGAACAGCTTTGATGTACTGAGTCTGAAGTGCTTCCAAATATGTTCCAATGCATTTGATTTTGCATTTATATTGAGACCCCGTTGCGAAACGTAATGAGCTGCCTATGCAGCTTCTGAAAGCATGATGATGCTGCCTTCTAAGACGCCTTCTTCTGGCCAAGTTCTAAGGCATTCATAAGTATTTCATGTATCATTCACTTATAAGCTGCTGTGTCAGTCAGAATTCTCTCTTAGAAGGCAGCAGCCTATATAGGCAGTAAAAAGCATGACCGCTCACTAGGTTTTGAAACAGAGCCTTAAGAGTTTAGTTCCAAACCTCCATCCTGGTACACTTGCCTGTAATTTTCAAGACTTTGATTAGAGCTGTAAGTAACCAAAGTAGGAAGGAAACTCTCTAGAAGCAGGATTAAGCATCCACTTTTTCAAACCTCAAAAAGAATGAATAAAAAGGGAAGATGTTTTCCCATACTGTACCTTTGGTGGCTTGAAGGGGTAATCGGAAGAGAAGGTGATATCCAGAAAGAACACGCCTCCCTCATAGACTGAACCTGGAGGGCCCAGAATGGTGGATCTCCACTCATAGATGTTGTCGCCCTTGGGTCCCGCACTGAAAAACACACACATAAGCCAAGGTGATTGAGCATCTTACACCCAAGACTGAAATACTGGCCAATATTTGCCCATTGTGAGAATACGAGCATTGGCTGATTGACAGAACCATTGCATACCAACATCCAAACATATTGTGTTTTAATTATTTTCACTGAATTGAGAAAACAATGTTTTACAAAAAAAAAATAATAATAAAATAAAATAAAAAATAAATAAAATGTTTGATTTGGTTTGATTTCAGCTTACGTATATATATTTCAGCATAAAAAGATTATGGATAAAATAAAATAAAATAATATCAAAATAAATAAAATGAAATAAATTAAATCAGATTTTCATATTAAGAGTAATTAATTCTGTGCATCAACAATGCATATAGTATATATGACAAAATATAACAGACTCTTGTCTTGGTGCATGATGCCACAACATTTAGTTTTTAAAGCAGCACTGAGGTGGCATGAATATATTTACACATGGATCACGATCACAGGACACAATGTACCACTTGCAAGTTGATCATTCTTGCTCACATATAAAGAAACCAAGGCATGCACTAATTAACAATGACAAATAAAGGGTCACTCTAATGTGGCAATGAACAATATTAATAAATATAAATAAATTAAATACAAAAAAAAAAAAAAAAAAAAAAACAGGTTTTTAAACTTT
>NW_015654351.1:364939-376779 GCF_001515625.1 Sinocyclocheilus rhinocerous
AAAAAAAAAAAAAAACAGGTTATTGAACTTTCTTATACTAATTGTACTGACAGGTCAGAAAGAACCTACACTATCGGTCAAATTTTGGGATTTAAAAAAAAAAAATCTCATGCTCAACAATGTTGGATTTATTTAATCAAAAATACATTAAAAATAACAGTAATAATAAATAATATTACAATTTAAAATAACTTTTCTATTTTAATATAACATCATTTATTACTGTAATGCAAAACTGAATTTTCAGCATCATTACTCCAGTCTTTAGTGTCACATGATCCTTCAGAATTCATTACAATATGCTTGTTATTTTAGACTATAACAATATTTCACACTATGTTTTACTTTATTTTTGATCAAATGAATGCAGCTTTTGTGTAAAAAACAAACAAAAAAATCATTATTCATGAGCAATTAATTGTAAATATACAATTATTCCAAACTTTTGACCGGTAGTGAAAATGCATCAGAACTGAACTCAAATTGGATCAAATTATGTTGTACCTAAAGAGCAAGCTAAATATCTGCAACACAGGTCGCAGAGAAGGACAGTCAGAGGACAGATTGAGATAACCGGGACAAGCACACAAACATGGCTAATGGAGGAAAATAAAGGCCCACTCCTGTGATTCTGTGCTGATGTAGAAGCAAGAGAGACCAGTCTCTAATGGAGGAGACAGGTGAATGTAGCAGACGCAGCCGTAAGCAGGCACTTATCATCGGCATCTATTGCTCAATTAGCATGTGATGAAACGCTCGTCTCTGCCAGCGAGTCACCGGCCTACACACTGGATACCCACTCGTGCTTTAGAGCGAGAGAGGACGGCTGTCAAACTCAACTCGGCATAAAGTAGAGGGCCAAAAATAGGCAGGATTACAGCAAAGCGGAAAGATAATAGGAGCGGACAGCGTGAAGAGTAATAGAACAATTCATTGCCGCCATGTAGCTTACTTAATTCTTTGAGCCTGATAAATTATCCGGGACTATTGGACTGCCTCTCGCCCAGCAGCGAGGATGGAAAAATGCTTTAAATACAGTTGAGAGCAATAAATGGCAGATTTAGCCAGAGCAACCTGCTACAGAGATCATTTAACAGCACAACAACATGCGGGGTTGTCTTTGGCCATCACTTATCGCCATAAAATCAACACATGACATTTAGAGAGGCTTTAGCTCACGTCAAAGTGAATCGTATAACCGTAGCTTACGAGGGGGAAAAATGAGGGAAACAGAAAAATCTTTTCTGAACATCAATCTGACAGGCCTTCAGTAGGGTGTTTTTAGTAAAGCGAGGTGAGCCAGCGTAACGCTTTGCCCCGGCACTGCCAGGGGTTCTCAGCGTTACCACAGAGCAACTAAATTCAAAAGGAAGTGTACAACCTCATCATAAGGGTGTGAAAAACTACTTCATTTCAAAATCGACTAGTCAACCAAATGTCTTAGAGAAACCCTGTTTAATTAGGCTGCTTTTAAGTTCATCTGACCCCAAACCGAAGCTAAAGGCGTGTCTTTAGAAGTTGTAATAATTTTAACAATGTCAGTCTTAAAAACCCATTTTACCAAAAAAAAAAAAAAACACATAATATACACTAATATAAACAACTTAAAATAAACACTATAATTTTATTCAGCAAGGACACATCAAAAGTGATTGTAAAGACATTTATAAAGTTACAACATATTTCCATTTAAAATAAATGCTGTATTTTGAACTCTCTATTTACAAATAAATAGATAAATACACTATCATGTTTACACAAAATGTTAAGCAGCATGCTTTATGTATAAAAATTAAAATGATATATAATACATTTTTCTTAATATAAATTCTATATATATTAAAATTAGAAAAATTAGCTTAACCAAAGGAAAAAAAATACACTTTTAAAGAAATATTAAAATATTAAATAGTTATTTTAAAATGCATTATTTCATAATATTACATTTTTTACTTAAAAAAATCTAATAAATGCATACTTGATGAGCATAAGAGACTTGCAAAGAGAAAAAGAAAAATGTACCAAAGCAAAAATGTATTTATATATATATATATATATATATATCACAGCCTCATACAGAAGTGTAACATTTTGCATTTTGCTAATCTACAATATGCAAATTGCCTGACATGGATGGCAAACCAAATCTCGTGAAAATCTTGGGAAAAGACTGCTGCTGCATCTGTCAATTCACTTGCATGTGTTTACAGGTTGATCATGACCTCTTCAATTACGTGGATGCACAGACGCATCACAGTAATGAGCAGCCGCTGCTAATGTGGCTCTATGTATTACCATCCATGCTAAAGTGTCTGCATGCGCTCTTGTTGCTGGACTGTGAGGATGTGAAGCAATTATGTTGACGTTGAAGAGCCACTTGTAACAGATTTAGCAAACTCTTAACAGGAACATAACAGTGGCAAACGATTGAAAAAAGCCACTGTTAATAGCCGAACGAGTCCTCTAGACTCTAATTAATTCTTGGCAATCAAGTGCACAATCGTGTTTGTTGAGACCAAGGCCGACACATGCTTCTCGGAAACACACAAATCACCTCCACATGCTTTCCATCAAATACAAGAGATTCGTACAAGGACGGGAAAATAAAAGGATCAGATCTATACAGAAATTATACAGAGTAAAAAAAAAAAACTCATCGATTACGCTCGCAATTCAGTAGAATATTCTGTCAGCCCCATTTTAGAGTGCTAAATATGTACGTATAGTGTATTTATGCTATAATAATATATTTATGTTTATGTATATATTCATAACCATATATGGTTATGTTTAGTTATTACTGAGCAGAACAACCACTCTGTAAGTACTGAACTCTTTAGTAATCCTGCGCCGCAATGAAAAATACATGTAAACATTTTTGTTGAAATAAACCATAGTAATTGGAGAAAAAAAACAAAGTTCAAACAAAATATATTGTCATGACTGTAAAAATTATTTAAATAAAGAAGCAACAGATTAATTTTGATACAAAAATAAATTAAAACTTGAAACCAGAAAACAAACAAGTAAAATAAAAGAAAAGAATAGAGTGAAAAATTACAAAAACTAAAATGAATCAGAAAAACTACAAAGGTGAAACTACAAAACCCAGGTCTGGGTGCAATTCTATGGAGAGCCAAAAGGGTGGTGATTTATAAACAAAAAAATAAATACACACATATACGGAACTACTTCCTTCCGCCACGGATTCAAAGCTCAAGTTGACAGTTAAACATATATACGTCACTTTTAGAATTCGTATCAAGGGCATGTGCTGCTTCAGTTAGGTTATTAGTGAGAAATAATGAGGTTATAAGAGAGAAACAATGCGGCAAGACGTGCATCCAAATGAGAGAGAGACCGCGAAGCTAGACATTTCTTCTTATATTAACTAACGTACTCTACGATTAGCTCAGTGAACAATTAAAAAAAACATAGACCCGGCTAGAACAAGCGGAGTATTTATATTTATTTATTATTAAATATAATATAAAAAAATAAATATATATATATTTTTTTTTTCCCAATGCTTTTGCATTCACATGCTGTACTCTACATTTAATAAAAATCTATATAATAATAATAATAATAATAAATTGAAACTAACTAAAGTCAACTGTGTCAAACCCAGCTTTTCTCAAATTCACTCTGGAAATTTCCCTCTTCAACAGATTGTCATGTATTTGTTGGGATTTTGGGGAAACCTAAAGCAGGTACAGGGAGGTCCACCTACGATAATAACCACATTTATGATGCAATTCCAACAAATACCCTGTGTCGATGTTATATAACCCGGAAAGTATGTTAGCGGTGAATTTCAGGCAGTAATCCTGCTGAAAAACAGGGGCGACCTCAATAATCCAGCGGCCCTATGGTAGGCAGCTCTGCCACCTCTGTGACGGGCTCTGGGCTCAGGTATGGTGTAATCCAGCGCTCCCTCGAGGCGCACACACACTATAATCACCTCAAATGTGTTTGCAGTTCGCCCACTTCCTGTAGCACACATTTCTCTCTGCAGAGACTGCTTTAATGACCAAGCAAGGACTTGTTATCCTTTAACGCTTCAGAGCAAACTCCTACCATTTAACAAAGCAAGCTTCCGTTCAAATTCTTACACACTCTCTTGAAAGGAGCAAGCCTTTATGATATTAAGCTACCGCTGTGGCTGGGGAATCGAAGCCTGCCGGCTCACCAGTCTATCGGCTTGTCTGCGAAGAGCTCCGGGTGTAGCGGATTACACAGGGGATAGTCCTGAGAAGCTAATTAAGTTAACCTAAGCGTAAACATATAGCATTTATCAATCTCCATCCGTCATTTCAGATAACCCAGAAAGATGGTGAAGGCAAGCAAAGCACTGGAGAATGGAGTCACAACGCATGGTGGTTTTATATGAAATTATATCAAAAGTCTACCTGAGAAACTCCTGCTTCTGAACACTCAAAGAAACCACAGTTAAATTGCCACACTTTATTTTAAGATCCAATTTTCGCTATTAACAAACCATTAACTACAACTTTTGCCTCAATAAACTCCTAATTTGCTGCTTATTAACAGTTAGTAAGGTAGTTGTTAAATTTAGGTTTTGGGTAGGATTAGAGATATATAATATGCTCATGCAGAATATGTGCTTTAAGTACTAATAAACAGCCAATATGTTAATAATAGGCATGCTAATAAGCAACTAGTTAATAGTAAGAATTGGTCCCTGTACTAAAGTGTTACCAAAAAAACAAAAACAAAATAAAATCCAATACTTTGTCATCAAGAGTTTGATCAAGAGAGCACCAAAAGTTACCAAAAGTTTAAAGTTTGTTATATATATTTAAACGGACAATATGATATGTTTTTATCATTTTATTTCAAATATAACACCACTGTCAAAACTCAATGCATGTCTTCAGAAAATACACAGATCTAGCCACACATAAAAGAATGTTGTAAATGGTCATTCATTCGGGTTTTGAAAAATATATCTGGTTTGGAATAAGAACCAGTTCTTGGTACCCAACTTTACAGGAAGAAGAAAAATTCACTACGAAAGGGATTTAACATTGAACATAAATATCTGAAAGTGTACTTGATGTAAAATGAGTGCTAAGAGTCAGAAACAGTAAGAATGCACATCCTCAAAATATATCAAAACCTGTTTTAAGAGCTCACCGGAGATATATGTTCATTAGGGCTGTCAAAATGACTGAAAAACTAAATTAGAATTTTCTACTTAAATATTATCAAAATTCGAATTATATTCGAATTTAAAAGGCAAAATTTCAGTTAGGGGAAAAAAAGCTTTTGGCTTCTCTCCTGAGGCCACAAGAGGGCGCATCGCGCAAAATATTATGCACGTTTCTTCAAAGCGTAATAAAACAACACGACTATCTTTGGAAAAAAAGTGCATAATGTTTAAAATAATGTTTATAAACCATATATAATTAATAAGGTTGCTTAAACAATTAGAAAAAAAAACAGCACCATGCATGTATGTATAGTTTAATACAAAGGACCGAAAACCAATCACAAAGAGTAGGCTACTTTCTTCATTTAAAAACATGAGATACAGTGGGATGGGGGAAAACCGCCATAACGTCTTTAGACATGTTTTTTAAAAGTTGAACTTACATTAATTTTACATGACTTTCTAAACATGCCGTTCTCTTGTGCAAGACGCAAGTGCAATGCTGATAGATGTCCCTCTAGAAAATGTGATAAATATGCGTTCTGTGTGAACGGCTTGGTTTCAGTTTTGACGTAAACAACATCTTCTCCACACTGATGCTCTCGTTTTCCGCAATATATTGAATGAACAACGTAGCAGCGCCGCAACTAGTGGGTTCAACTGGATAGGCTAACAAAAGCAATAACACTTACATCGTCGTCGCATTTCGTGCGCCACTGATAGGCAGTCTGACGGCTGACGCAGACCTAAAATTTGCATGCAATGTTTTTGCATTCGAATGTGGATTTTTTTTTTTAATTCGACGAATATTCGAAATTCGATTTTTTTTTTGACAGCCCTAATGTTCATTGTAATAACAGTAATATCAGCAATTGGGAAAATCTAACATATCTGCGCACGTGTGAACTGCTAAGCCACTGCACAAAACAATCAATCAATTTTACAACAGCAACAACAAAAATTCTCTTCATACTCAAAAATTACCATATGATGCATTACAGTTTGGAAACAACCATTCAAATATATGCTCTCACACTTTACAGTAGGGCACAGCGGAATTATGTCAGCAATTAAAATAGATTATTAATAAAACCACACTCGCTTTACATGCCGTAATAAATCAGCTGCCGCTCAACATTACATTTCCCAGTGAACACACAGAAATGTCAGGTAATATTCAGCAGCAGAGTCAATGACCTGATGCTGATTTAAAAAGTGGCCACAATTAATGCGCTAACTTCTGGGGCTGGGCTTTATACTTTCTCTTTCAGCTATCATCAACCCCCGTTCCTCCGCTCCTGCTGCCATACACAACTATAATCAACTGCCTGCCAGTGTCCCACTCTGTTATTTATCTGACAATTGGAATAAAGTCATGGTCTGCCCTGTAATTATGATGACATTATATGAATAACTATAATTTCAGCTCTTAAAATGTCAAATTCAGGGCAATTTATTACCATACAAAGAGCAAAAGAGAAGAGAATCAAACAGAACAATGTCACTTGCCAACATCAGTATGCTACGAAAACAGAGAGAGAAAAAAATACAGTATCGAGAAACACAGTTTTACATCAAGTTTTCATATATAGCCTATTTACAGCAAGCTGGTGACATATGGATGGGCTTGCCTCCTTATTTAGGCTTTTGTTTACCTCTCAGCTACTTGCTATTGCTAGTTAGAGGCAGGCATTAACTGGGGGAGAGAATTTCTTATTCTAGGACAAAATTATTATTTTGATTAGATGCCCAACGATATTTTTGTTTACACCTACAATTGCAAATTGAGCCATATTTTAGTTATTTCTTCAAAAGGTTAGCTTAGCAATGTTTACAAGTACTCTAGCATATACACTACCAAGTTTAGGGTCATTTTTATTAAGTTTATACTTTTTCTTTGCAAGGAAGCAATAGATTGATCAAAAATGACACTAAAGACATTCATCACTGCAAAAAATTATTTTCTCACTTAGTTTTTTGTCTTATTTCCAGCCCAGATATCTAAAATTTCATAAATCAAGAAGGATTTTCTAGACAAGTAAAAATTATTGTCTTTTCAGAAAAAAACAAGTCAAAATTAAGTGAGTTTTTGCTTAGAACAAGCAAAATAATCTGCCAATGGGGTAAGCAAAATAATCTTGTTTCAAACAGAAAACAAGATTATTTTGCTTACCCCAAAACAAGACAATAATTTTTACTTATGAATTTTTTTATATCTGGGCTGGAAACAAGACAAAAAAATCTAAGTAAGAAAATCATTTTTTGCAATGTAATGTTACCAAAGATTTAAATTTCAAATAAATGCTGTTCTTTTAAATGTTCCATTCATCAGAGAATCCTAAAAACATAAGTGATAGTAGGCTTGCCGCGATAGACGGTGCTGACAGTGATACCGTTGTTAAGCCGCAACACCGTTTACGTCACTTGCCCACCGCGTCACCGACCCCCACCGTCGTTTTGATTTTTTATAGTAATAAAAATCATTTAGTTCAGTAAAAGAACAGACACTACAATTAAAAACTGAACGCGGCTGCTCAATGCAGCGTGCCGAATGACAGTCACATCACAGATCAGATTTCATTTCTCCAGTGAGGAGAGTGAGTCGAGCTGACTGACAAGAAGAGTGAGGTGAGACAGACAAGACGATCGCGGATGATTTAGTTTCAAAACTAGATGCAAAAGCGCCTGTTTGGCAATATTTTGGATTTTGAAAAGCCTGTTGACTTTTGCCGTTTATCTAAGGTGATTTTGAAAGTTTTTTTAAACATTTGTTTCTTATTTAAATTGGTTCCACAGTGTTTGCTGATTTTTACTTTATTTAAACTTTGTGTAATTTATTTATTTTATTTGACATCAAGGTGTATGCCGTGCCTCCAAGCTTTCTTACTCGTTTTGCTAATAAACGTTCTACGTTTCTTATTTATTTGGTTATATATTATACATGTTTACTTATTTCCAGTTTGTATACCTATTAAACTTTATGCAAGTTATTTGTTATTTGATATTAGGCATAGCCTGCCCTATAGCATGGCGTATTTTTATTCTCAAGCAATTGATGCCGAATTGCCGATAATTCGAAAGTGAAAGTAAAATGCGCACGGCGCTTTTAAGCTATTTAAAAGCGAAGGAAAGCGAGGAAAAGAGGGAACGCCCCCGCCCCCGCAGTGATACCGGTATTACCGGTGTTGTGTCACGTCGATTAACCGGTGAGAAAATTTCCTCACCGTCACAACTCCAAGTGATAGTTTTTTCAAAAATTCTAAGCAGCACAACTGTTTCCTACATTGCATTCAATTGGAATATTAAAACTATTTCTGAATGATCATGAGACACAAAATGTTTTTTTTGTTTTTTTTTTATGTTGCAAATAAAGATCATTTGAGTACAAGAAAATTATTAGTTTTTTACTTCAATATTTTGTTTAATTCAATGCATTTTTTTTATTGTTTGCAAAATTTACTAGCAATTTCTGAATTAAATTGTTGATTTTAATACATTTTAAAATGTATATTAAATTGTAATAATATTTCACAATATTACTGTTTTTACTGTGTTTTTGAACAATTAGGCCTAAATACAGCCCTGCTGTGCATAAGAATCTTCAAGAACATTTAAAAAAAAAATCTTGCTAACCACAAACTTCTGAACGGTTGTTTAGAACTCCTCGATATACATGTTGCCCCTTGGTAATATTATTAGAAAATACGGGATTAGTTTCCACTGTTATGCCGATGATACTCAACTATATATCTCAACAAGACCAGATGAAACTTCTAAATTATCTAAGCTAACAGAATGAGCTAACATACATGGACTGAAAGCCACAAAATGTCAATTTTGATTTCATGAGACCAAATTTTCAATGACCAGCAATAACAATGAGGCCTTGTCCCAAATAATGTACTTGAAATGAACTTGCGGTCTTTGCTCACGAAGTCTACGAAACCGCAGTGTTTACCATATGTCATGCTATGACTCAAAAGGCTTCTAACGAGCGTCCTCTTTGTGGTCGTGATCTTTCTTTATGACCTCCTTTGTGACCTGATGATCTATGGGGCATTACGTTAACAAAGTGTGGACAGCGGGCAAACAAGAGACTGAAGAACACAAGAGTTGCATTGGGCACAGAGCCTGACAACAACTTCACTGCTAAGGCAGGAATATACATATAAAATCCAAGAAAATACATTAGGAAGAGCATAGACATTGCTACCAGATAAATAACATTTTCACCAACACCATCATTTTCATTACACATCCTGTTCATATTCATGGTGTTATAAACACGATCCTCTTTGGAGGATAAGTGCTTGTTCATATGCTAATTCACTGCTGAGGAATTGTGTGGGATGTTTCTTAAAGCTTTTGCTTTCCTCTGGAGCTATATGAAGGGATAATGTTGAGGAACAGACTATAATTTAAGTCTTTATTTAAAAGACGTTTTTTCTTTCATCAATCTCACTTGCCTTTGCATATATTTAGATTTGCCAGGTGAAGATGTATCGCACCAGGATGGACATCAGTGAAGCCAAACCTCATTGGTCCTTGTGTGGCAAATCTGAACATGCATGAATGCAAATGAGACTTGTATGGAAGCCAGTTTCTGCCACGGAAAAAAATTAAATTGCAATATTTTATCTCACAATTTAGATTTTTTACTCTCAGAGTTCTTAATTTATATCTCACAATTAAGACTTTTCCTCATAGTTCTGAGTTTACATCTCACAATTCAAACTTTTTTCTTGCATATAATCTTATAAAGCACAGAATTGATCTAAACTCGCAATTCTGATAAAAAATTAAAAAAAACTGAAAACTGTCGCAATTACTTTATTTTTTGTGGTGGAAGCAAAAATCTGAATTGTAAGATATAGACCTAAACTCAGAATTACGAGAAAGTAAGTAAGAATTTCGAGTTTATATCTCACAATTCACTGTGACAATCTCAGAATTGCAAGATATAAATGTAGAATTGTAAGATATTTATTGCGGAAACAAAGTCAGAATTGTAAACTCAATTTTGAGAAGAAAAGTCTGAATTTTGAGACCTAAACTCATAATTTTGAGATAAAAAGTTTTTATTATTTTTTTATGTTTTGAACTGCAAGATGTAAACTCAGAATTGTGAGAAAGTCAGAATTCTGAGTTTATATCTTGCAATTGACTTTTTTTTCTTAGAATTGCGAGAAAAAAGTCTGAATTGCAAGATAAAAGTCATAATTACCTTTTTCATTTTGTGGCAGAAATGGACTTCTATATAAATGCTATTCTGGAGGGCAAGATTATCAGTGAATAATGGTTTAAATTTTGGTCTGTGGTTTCAGAAAGATGGAAATATCTTCTTTTTTTCATTTTTTTTTAGGGCTGGACACATCATTGAAGCATATTTTTCTCCTAGTGTAGGTAACAATATATTTGCCTCATTTAAACACGACATGAATCTGACAATTAAAAGTGTAACACCAGATCCTTCGATTCACATTGCACTGGAAAAACACCTTTAAATAATACAATTATTCTGCTGTAGTAGAACGACAAATCTGACACAAGCAACTTAAAGATAAAAGATTGAGCTTATCTGAGAGATGCTTCCCAAAAGAGGTGTAACACAATCACAAACTCACAAACATCCTGCAACATCAAATATATGCGTAAATTATGCTCACACCCTGTACACACACGTTATATCGCTCTGGTGGTCTATTTATCAAACAGAAAGCGTGAGATCTTACTCTCTTTCAACACCATTCCTGCAGACATTGATTTAAAGCAGGTTATTGAAATGCAGCACTGTACTTGCTAACTGTTCAGTAGGAATTAATGAGATACCCTCGGCGCTTCACTAAGACAGAATGCACACTGATGGTTGTGCTGTAATCTAATCAGCTGTGAATGCAAGTAGCAATGCTTTTCAGATGTGGTTGCAATCTTTCATTCAGACCATGACTGAGTTTATATTACCTCTTTATCGGTGTACATTGTTTACCGGTAGACGCATTGTTTTACATCAACGAGCAAATGAAAAACTGCTCCGAGAAAATGAATTTAGGGAAAAGAATATAATGAACATAAATGGGGAAAAAAATGAATCAATACTGACTGATACCTTTTATAATTTGTCAGCTTTAGCGAGAGCAATGCAAGTACAAATGTGGAGGAATAAACTCATATTTTCTGAGACAGGAGTAACAATCATGTTAGTTACGTTCTTAAAACCCATTCAGAATTTCTAAGTAGTATTTTTAAAAATGTATTATGTAAACATACATACACGCATATACATATTTTATATATGCACATGTCTAGTTATTTTAGTACATCATATAGTTATATACTGTATATAGTTACTATAACTTAGTAATAGTAATTCAGCTTAATTTCATGTACTAAAATAAAAATTTTTTTAATATTCATAGACATAAAAAACTACTATAAATTATCAAAACGCACAAAAATTGACCAAACCTTTAATTTAAATTAAAATAAAAACAGAAATAAAAACTACAATAGTATCTCAATGACACAAAAATTACACTGATATATATATATATATATATATACAGTGGGTACGGAAAGTATATTCAGACCCCCTTAAATTTTTCACTCTTTGTTATATTGCAGCCATTTGCTAAAATCATTTAAGTTAATTTTTTTTCCTCATTAA
>NW_015654351.1:376897-385654 GCF_001515625.1 Sinocyclocheilus rhinocerous
TACACACACACACACACCCACACACACACACACACACAAACACACCCCAAATTGTATTAATTTTTAATTTTTAAATATATTTTATGTTTATATATCAGTTTACTTTTAAAAATGTATACTGTATACATTAAATAAAGTAAAAAATAAAACTAACATTGTGAAATGTGATTGTTGCTGATAGTACTATATACAAAACAAATAAAATCATCAGCAATAATCAGGCTTCCAGTACACAGGTTGTCTGGTTGGCAGTGGCACCAATACCAATGTTGTGTGCCCTGGAATCCTTGCTATTGGTGGAGAAGGGCCTATTGACTGCAGCGGTCTGATGTGCATTGATACAGGACCCCTGGACGAGCGCTGCCTCTCTCTGCTCAGCATGAAAAGCCACTATGGCAAAAATAAGCCCTGAGTCAATATGGCCTGTGTGTATAAATAAACCTGTGCTGAGACATCAGTAGGGGGAGCGTCAGCCCGCTGCATCTGCCTGTGATGATGATGATGTAGAGCAGATTGATGAAGGCTGACAGCTCAGATAAGCAGCATGCTGGCTGGGTTGCCCTCTGCTACGTAGACAGACAGGAAGTGGAATGAGCCAAGCTATGCCCACTCCACACAACGTACAGAGCAGACAATGTTATATAGGGGATAAGAAAGAGGATTACAGAGAAGCTGCAGTCCAGTGCCCATTTTAAAAAGTGAGGTGATACAATAGGAATTAGATGCTGGATTTATTCATATTAGGGGTGTAACAGTACACACATTCATACCAAAATTTGGTACGGGTCTTTCAGTTTGGTATGAATGTGTACCGCAAGAATGCACAAAAACACACAAAAAAGGTATTTTGAAGAAAGTTTGTAACCAAACAGTTGATGCTAGCCACCGACTTTCATTGTAGGTAAAAAAAATAAAAATAAATACTATGGATGTCAATGGCTACCAGCAAATCTTTTGTTACCAACATTCTTCAAAATATCTTCTTTTATGTTCTACACAAGAAAGAAACTCGTACTTGAGGGTGAGTAAATGATGACAGAATTTTCATTTTTGGGTGAACTTTCCCTTTATTAGTGAAGTTCACTTAGCCAGACGTAAAGATTCCTCATGCTGGTTAAGAACTTGAGCGTGATTTGATGAAGTTGTTCTGTCTGAGCTGAATGCTGACAGAGATTCATTACACTGAGCGTGAGTTTGCTTTGCGATGCTGATTGTGAGGTCTGGGAATGCATGATGACAGGACTACAGGCAGCAGAGCAGCATAATAACACACTCAACAGCCTCAAATTGTCTTTTGAGATTTATGTATTGGCAAGAATGGTTGATTCTGAGATATTATATAGCACAGTACAGTACAATCAAAACTCTTTAATGCAGGAAGTAAAACATGATTTTTATGGACATGTTGTCCATACCATTATTAACTAAATGAACGCAAGGGATAATAATACTGAATCATTTTTATTTATATGCATCAATACCAGTAAATACTAATAGTAATAAACATTTGACATTTATTTTTACTAAAAGTAAATAATGAAATAATTTATCCACCGTTTTTTTTATTTATGTACCCTCATAATCTTTATTCAAAAATCTGTATCTTCCCCTACTCCTTGCAACGCTTTATTATTATTTTCATTCAAAAAGTCGCTGTACTTGGATATGCCTCACAATACAGAAGAAAAGGTGATCACAATTAACTTCACAGCCATATAAAAAGTGCATTAAAATCATTGCAATAATGATAATGCTGCGGGAATCAAACGGAATCAATGTTAAACATAACATAAATATTCAATATATCTACAAGTCCCAGCATGCAAAAGTCAAAAGCAGTTATACATAACAGATAATTTAGGATGCAAAGGATTACACACTTTCCTGCAGAATTACAGCACCCCAAATATTCGTTTAGACAAAATAATAACAGAAATCAGAAATTAAAATATTCCTCTGCCATTACCTTAAGTACAACATACCCAGTGTTAATCTGTTAATTTAATGTTTTGAGCCCAGTATTATTATTGCTTTATTTTTTTTAAGCCAAAAAGGAGGATTTTCATTTCAAGGCATTACTCAAATATTTCTGAAAAAAGACGTATCCATTGTTAGGCTACAATGAGCGTAAAATGCAATTACTCAAATCGTGATTACTGTAATTCTGTGCTTTATGGAGGAAAAACAAACCCATTATTATGCATCCCCCAGCATGCAGGTCTGATTCTGGATAACATCTGTAATAAACACCCGAGACCCCTGAGCGGGAGGTGTATCACCTCTATTATGATGCACTTGCTACAGGAAGTGGTTTTCTACACCTTGCAATATTCACAGCAGCTTTTAAGCGCTAACCACATACAGTCCATGTCAGAGTCAGGTTCAGAGTATGCTATCACACAACTGAGTGAGTGAGTGAGTGAGAGAGAGAGAGAGAGAAAGAGACAGCGAGAGAGAGAGAGAGAGAGAGAGAGAGAAAGAGAGAGAGAGAGAGAGAGAGAACGAGAGAGAGAGAAATGGCTGCAAATGGCCTACACGTATTAGCACTTATTGTAAAGTGATCTGTTAGCATGACCTCATAATGGAGTTGGCGGTATGACCAGACTTATATCACAGGATATATCATTATAAATCACAGTAATGGTATATCACAATATTTTTTTTTTTCCAAAGAAACTTTCAAAACTTTTTGAATTTAAAGGTCAGGGTAAATTTAACTTATTTTGTCTTTTTGGGAAAAATTTATATTTAGGCAAAATAAGAAAAATGTACACATCTTCATTCTGTTCAAAAGTTCCCCATCACAATTTGTGGGACCTAAAGGATTTTTCTGAAGAACAGCAGGCAGTCTATCACTAAACAAAAAAACACAGCTGTGGATCATCCAGGTAACAACACAATATTAAGAATCAAGTGGATAAACTTTAAAACGGGGTCATTCAACTATTCAACTAGGGCTGGACGATATGGCCAAAACTGATATCACGATATATTTCTTAATTTCCTATTATTTTCTCTTGTGGACAATATGTAAACATCTTTTATTTCAAATATCTTATTCAGGTCAGTACTAAATAAACAATAACATGCATTTTGTATGATCCCTCTTATTTTGGTAAAATAATTAACATTATGCAGATTCTGCAAGGTGTATGTAAACTTTTGACTTCAACTGTATATAAACAGTATAGCAAAAATCTCTAGCAGTTGACACGGCATATCCCACTCAGCCCTCTCTTGTAACATGCAAAAGATCCACATGCTTCATGAGTGAGTACTTAATCCCATCTGCGGTGAGAAACCTTAGCAGGTTATAACACGGCAGGACCATGTGGTTTCCTGGGCTTACAGGACACGTCCTGCTCCAGCGGTGCGTTTAAAGGCAGCTTCACCCCGCTGAACACGTCAAGCCCACCGCCAGCCTAAGATCTCACAATCATGAAATCAGCAGAGCACTAAACAAGCAGACTAAAAACAACCACGCTTCCATCCAACAAAGGAGAAGAGAGGAGAGAGAAGACAAAGAATTACCGGCGTCATGCTTTGAGCTCCCTCAGCTGAGACTTGTTGCCATGGGATCAGTCAAGATTTTTAATAGTGGATTATGAGATATCTGACACCCATTAAGAGCCGCTGAATTAACTTTGAGGTAAAATGGCACAGATGGAGCGGTGATTATTTCAGGAGCCTTTCTTATGTTGAAGAAAGATTGAATTAAGCTCATTTAGGCTACAGGAAGCATAAGTATGTCAGGATGAGAGATCTGGACACCAGTGTTCCTTTTGTTTTTACACATCATTTAGAAATGGGTTTATCTGAAGTAGTTGATACCACAACCACAGACTTGCATGACAGAAACGCCTCCAAATAATGATTCAGCAGCGTTATATGACTGTCTGCACAGAAAACAGACATAAAATCAAGAACTTACAGTACTTCTCAGGAAATCTAGATTACTTGCTTCAAATATTTCATGCCACTTTGAGAAATTCACTGTGTAAATCTTCCTCAAACGCACACATTGTATTATCTTGGATAAAAAACAATGTTTCCATGCAAACTGATGTTTCTCAACTCCCACGAAATGTCGGAAGGTCAGTAAAAGGACGTTGGGCGGCACATGGACATGACGTGCAAGACAAGAATTCACTTGTAACAAAAGCAGACGATGCGTCATCCATTAGCCAGCCATTTTAAGATTATCGACACCAACAATGTCCGTATTTGCTTGGGAAGTGTTACTTTCCCAAATGCAAAATATGAACACTGTCCATTTTCAAATATGTTTGGTGAATTAATCTCCTGTTTAATTAATTAATAATTAAATTCATTTATATTAATTTCAGCACTTTTGCCATTTACACTACTAGGGTTGCAAAGAAGAGGAAAAATTCCTGAAAACTTTACAGGATTTTTTGGAATCTTTCAGATAATTTGAGAAATTTTTGGAAACTTTTCCACCTCTTTGCACTACACAATCATTAAACAGCAAGCCTGCTCTCTAGAGATCACAAAAACCAAATCAGTGACATCCCTGACCATTCACTCTGTAGAATGGAAAACGATGTTCTTATTGTTAGCTGTAATTATTAAAAAGCTAACTGAAATAAGTTAAAGCTGAAACACTAAAAGTACTAAAACTGAAATAAATATAAAGCTAAATAGAAATATTAAAAAATAACTAATACAAATTTACTAAAACTAAAATTAAAATGAATGAAAAGCTAATTCGAACTATTAATAAATACTATAATAGTATATAAAAAATACTAAAATAACACTGATCTAAAAGTGCAGCTTAGAATTTCTTTTATGATGCACTGAAGAAAAATAAATATTACAGAACAACATATGGGTGAGAAATTGATGACAGAGTTTAAATTTTTTGGGTGAACTGTTCCTTTAAAATCAGCTCAGTACAAATAAGCAAATGCTTTAAAATAATAAAGTAAAAAACAGCCATGATCAGGTGACACTTCACCATGAACATGTGCTAATAGCTCACTGACAGCACAGCATAAATATGTGACCCTAGACCACAAAACCAGTCTTAAGTCGCTGGGGTATATTTGTAGCAACAGCCAAAAATACATTGTATGGGTCAAAATGATTGATTTTTCTTTTATGCCAAAAATCATTAGGATATTAAGTGAAGATCATGTTCCATGAAGATATTTTGTAAATTTCCTACTGTAAATATATTAAAACTTAATTTTTGATTAGTAATATGCATTGCTAAGAACTTCATTTGGACAATTTTAAAGGTGATTTTCTCAATATTTAGATTTTTTTGCACCCTCAGATTCCAGATTTTCAAATAGTTGTATCTCGGCCAAATACTGTCCTATCATAACAAACCATGGATCAATGTAAAGCTTATTTATTCAGCTTTCAGAAGATGTATACATCTCAATTTCGAAAAATTGACCCTTATGACTGGTTTTGTGGTCCAGGGTCACGTATAGACACCTGTCTGAATACCAGTGGCATTTTGAAGGACATCTCCTTGACAGGCCGCTTTGGGACCTTTGTGCAGTTCAAAGGGGAGAACTGCGATAATGCTTAATCGATCTGAGCTGACATGTTTTGAAGGCGATCCTCCCTTTGTGTGCTGTGTTGGAAAGAGATGGCACTCGGCCTAAGGGCCTGCCTGCTTTTGTCCTAGCAGAGTAGAGCAGCAAGGCTCCCTCTAGGACCCAGGCTCTCTTTTGTCCTACATACACACATGCACACTCGATGTAAATGGTGTGCTAGTCTATGTGACATTCAGTCAGGTGAGCAAAACTCTGGAAATAAAAACATTAGCTTATTTGACAGGAGGATTCATTTTTTGAAGCTAAAGTAACAGTCCTGACTTGATATTCAAATCCAATTGAAAGCTCCTACCTAAAAGCCTCAAGACTAAAAAAGCTTTCGAACAAGAGTACCGAAATTATCCTTAAACAAAATAGTTCACCCCCAAAAATGGAAATTGTCATCATTTACTCACCCTCACGTTGTTTCAAAACTGGTTTCTTCCATAAAACAAACCAATTTCACAATCTGCCAGACTAAAATAAGTAATAAGCAATGAACAGCCTCAAACTAAGTTGTTGTGACTCCGCATCAAGAAATCTGATAAGAATTTGACTAAATATTTGCTGCCTTTACATAAGGACGAGTTGGCAGACTTACTGCAGCTGTCTGAAATAGTTCTTACTAAACCCGAGACCGTTTTATGTCACAAGACAGCATTCGAAACACACACACACACACACACATTAAAAACATCAGGATTTGTTTCTCCAGTGTAAGCAGGGGAAACCCGAACACCACAGGAAGATGAAAGGCGCCTAATTTGAGAAATGGGGCGAAAGTTGATTTCTGGCAGAGTTAATTTACACTACAAGTTACAGTAATAACTCATACAATTTCTTTCTTGTTATATTGCTCATTAATGTTACTCTGAACATTTATTAACAATAGCTTCTTAAGCTACTCATACACTTAAAGCACCTACAGTCAAGCTAACCTTTTGAAAAAGTAGTTAAACTACAAACCCTTTAAAAAGAAGCTAACAAAACTGAAAACTGAATAGCAGCACCTTGTTATAAAAAATTTACCCACAGGGACTCTGTATGAACAAACTGATTCAATATAAAATGAATCAGATTTCTCAACGGTATATATGAGGGAAAAAGGAAAATATTAGAAGAGTGCAATTCATTATCAAAACTCGGTATCCTGTACAGCTCCATGTAGCAATGTGACAAAAGACGTACACTAACATTGAAAAGTTTGGGGGCTTTTTTTTTTATTCAGCAAGAGGGCATTAAAATGATCACAAGTGACATTAAAGACATTTATACTATCCTGTACAGCTCCATGTAGCAATGTGACAAAAGACGTACACTAACACTGAAAAGTTTGGGGGCTTTTTTTTTATTCAGCAAGAGGGCATTAAAATGATCACAAGTGACATTAAAGACATTTATAATATAACAAAAGATTTCTATTTCAAATAAATGCTGTTCTTTTGAACTTTCTATTCGTCAGGGGAAAAAAATAAAAAAAGTATCACATTTCCACAAAAAATATTAAGCACTGTTAACTGTTTTCAAAATAGATAATTGCTAACAGAAAAATGCAATTCATTCGCGTATTAGAAAACATAACATCCTGCAGTTTATTTACTGTTTAAGGCCATTTCAATCATCATACAGTAACCAGCAACAACTACCCCTGATCGCGTCATGTTATTGTCCGGTACAATATATTCGGTCTTTTTGGCTAATTCGCCGAACACCGAAAGAGCTTTTATTGTTATTTTTGGCCAAACAATTTTGGTTGCCGAACATTCGGTGCATCCCTATTATATATGCACAAACTGCTTGTAACACCCCTGATCGCGTCATGTTATTGTTCGGTACAATATATTTGGTATTTTTGGCTTATTCGCCGAACACCGAAAAACAATTTTGGTTGCTGAACATTCGGTGCATCCCTATTATATATGCACAAACTGCTTGTAACATTCCAAAGACAAAGGAAAACTTACAATCGCATTATATGACTCCTTTAATAATAAAAAAAGTAGCCTTGGTGAGCATCAAAAATCTTACGGACCCTGAACTTTTGAACAGTATATAGGGCTGGGTTTTGACACAAATTTCATGATTCGATTCTCATTCACAAGCTTGCGATTCGATTACCAATTAGATTCAATTCGATTCAATATCGATTATTTTGGATATATATCAGGTACAGTACTAATATCGAGATATCGATATTTTTTACCCAGCCCTAGTATACAGTAGCTTTAAAGCTACACTATTTACTATACAAGTTATTCCCCCAAACTGCTCATTATTCATCATCTTTCATCCAAAACACCAGCCATTAAGGAAAATGAACAGTGCAGCTCTCAAGAATGAAGAAATCACTGAGCTTTATTGAGCGTTTTAAGTCTACACTCAAGATAATTGTGAAATCAGCTGAATAGGAGCTAATTTCATGTCACCACGGTGCAAATAACCCAGCAGCAGCCAGCGGCAGGCATCATAATACACGGCCCCAGAGAGCCCAAGCGTCATGGGGGCTATAGTGCAGCGGTAATGGCATAACAAGGTTACGTCTCCATGGGAGACGCAGCAAATGGGGGGCTGGTTTGGCTGGTTTGAACACAGAGGGACCCTCTCGGATACCCACATATATAATTAAAGCAGCGTGATCAAGTATTTCAAGTATTTGATAAATGACTTTAACGAGCCTGAACGAGACGCATATTTATTTTCAGCTCTCAAACAGGTTCACAAAACCCTCATGATAAGACACAACACGTCTTTACACATCCCAACAAATCTGTGAAACACAGCATGTGTGAACGCAACCATATTAACAGATGTGTAGGGTAGCGCATCGGATGTAATGGCGCAGGAGAACAAGGCTACTGTGTGTGTGTGTGTGTGTGTGTGTTTGAAAGAAAAAGACTCTGGTTATCACAGTCACAGTGTGAGGTGCTATGGGGTGGTTATCTAAAGACCAGGCCAAACGGTCGAGCCACGACATGACTCTCCTGTCTTATCAGCCGCGGGTGATGGAGCGATGGCCCTCGGTGGTGTGGGGGTTGGGGAGGATCATGCACCATTAATAGGCAGGGCGGACACAAGAATCCAAGAGACATGTCTGGTGTATGTACACACACATGCTTTGGACATCTAATGCTAGAACGGTGCTACATTTGCATTTCCAAAGAAAAAAAATCAGGTCTGGCCAGCA
>NW_015654351.1:388206-391513 GCF_001515625.1 Sinocyclocheilus rhinocerous
TACTCTTTCTTTTAACTTACCTTCGGATGTTTATTCATGTTTATTTTGTGCTGAAACTGGTATTAATGTGGAGGAGATGATTAGTTCACGTGCGCCTCACGCTGCCGCTTTTATTGAACTGAAGCCTACAGCGATCTGTCCCTCCACATTAAACAGCGCCAAAACGGCATTTATTGTTTGAATACTGCAATACAATGGACAGAATTTGAAATCTGAGACTTTGTTTCATATTAAAAGTACCAAAGCACAATGTTTATTGCGATATATTGGATGGGAAGTGCCCTTTAAATGTTCCATCCATTAACTGAAAACAGGCTAGACTAATCGATTCTTGGGATTTAAGAATCGATAATGTTCCGTAAAAATGAGAATCGATTAATATCGAGATATCGATATTTTTTACCCAGCCCTAGTATACAGTAGCTTTAAAGCTACACTATTTACTATACAAGTTATTCCCCCAAACTGCTCATTATTCATCATCTTTCATCCAAAACACAAGCCATTAAGGAAAATGAACAGTGCAGCTCTCAAGAATGAAGAAATCACTGAGCTTTATTGAGCGTTTTAAGTCTACACTCAAGATAATTGTGAAATCAGCTGAATAGGAGCTAATTTCATGTCACCACGGTGCAAATAACCCAGCAGCAGCCAGCGGCAGGCATCATAATACACGGCCCCAGAGAGCCCAAGCGTCATGGGGGCTATAGTGCAGCGGTAATGGCATAACAAGGTTACGTCTCCATGGGAGACGCAGCAAATGGGGGGCTGGTTTGAGAGCAAACAACACAGAGGGACCCTCTCGGATACCCACATATATAATTAAAGCAGCGTGATCAAGTATTTGTTATAACTAATAAATGACTTTAACGAGCCTGAACGAGACGCATATTTATTTTCAGCTCTCAAACAGGTTCACAAAACCCTCATGATAAGACACAACACGTCTTTACACATCCCAACAAATCTGTGAAACACAGCATGTGTGAACGCAACCATATTAACAGATGTGTAGGGTAGCGCATCGGATGTAATGGCGCAGGAGAACAAGGCTACTGTGTGTGTGTGTGTGTGTGTGTGTTTGAAAGAAAAAGACTCTGGTTATCACAGTCACAGTGTGAGGTGCTATGGGGTGGTTATCTAAAGACCAGGCCAAACGGTCGAGCCACGACATGACTCTCCTGTCTTATCAGCCGTGGGTGATGGAGCGATGGCCCTCAGTGGTGTGGGGGTTGGGGAAGATCATGCACCATTAATAGGCAGGGCGCACACAAGAATCCAAGAGACATGTCTGGTGGATGCACGCATACACGCTTTGGACCTCTAATACTAGAATGTGGCTACATTTGCATTTCCAAAGAAAAAAAATCAGGTCTGGCCAGGAATGTGCAAAACTACATCTTTAAAAAAAAGCAGCTAACTGGTGGGTTGTATGAAAGAATACTAAAGTAATTGGTTTTATGGAAACCTTGCACAATTAGCCTAGTTTAAGGTTCAACTGACGCAGATCTGAAGTGTTTTTAATGGGTCATTAAGAAAAGATGTATTCATGCATTGAAAAAAAAATAAAAGCATTTTTTTAAAGGAACGTTTTTTTATGCTGATAATTGAGCTTTTCATGAACATTTACTCTCACAACTAACAAAGCAATATTAAAAATGATATCAATGGAATCATATTCAGAGCATGTTTTTCTAGTTTTTGAACAATAAAAACAGCCAATCAGAATAATACACTCAATCGTAAGGAGCTTGAGCATTTAAACAATCAAATGACCAAAAACTGCAGATGACAAAAACATTATCGTGTATTAATGTGAACGCTAATATAGTTGTTACAGTTATCAATCTTGGTGTGAACAGGCCTTAACAATAGCCTGATGCCCAAAACATTTACAAAAAATGCAACATAAATCTATGCAACATAAATCGTACAATAATGCAAATCAACAAAAGGGTACTACTATATTTGTAGTTTTGTACCTTGGGAAATTAAGCTAGTAATACAACAGAATTAACAATCAATAATAAGCTTGTGCCGTAAAGCATGAGTTGATATAATGCACATCAAAACAAGCGGTTCAAGCAGTTTATCTTCCTCTATTATATTGATAATGTCAATATGTTCAGCAAATGATTAGAAGGTGCTCCAGATTCTTTAAAATGTGTGGCCTATCTGCATGCCTACAGGAAACATGCAGATTTTTTTCTGTATTTTCTGCACTGATTTTTGGGGGAAAATATGCAGATAAGATTTATATATGGTAAAATATGTTAGACAAGAAAACACTGCACTCTTATTGGTAGCTGAAAGCATAATAAATTAGCCAAAATATGTAAAATAAGAAACACACAAAGGACAATGGAAAAAGTAAGAATAAGGCCATAAATAAAAAATTAAATAAAAAAAATGAGGTTCATAAAAGCATTTTTTTAAAGGAACGTTTTTTTATGCTGATAATTGAGCTTTTCATGAACATTTACTCTCACAACTAACAAAGCAATATTAAAAATGATATCAATGGAATCATATTCAGAGCATGTTTTTCTAGTTTTTGAACAATAAAAACAGCCAATCAGAATAATACACTCAATCGTAAGGAGCTTGAGCATTTAAACAATCAAATGACCAAAAACTGTATGTAAAATAAGAAACACACAAAGGACAATGGAAAAAGTAAGAATAAGGCCATAAATAAAAAATTAAATAAAAAAAATGAGGTTCAACTAAATAAATAAATAAATGCAAATGTAAACGCAATGGCCATCTGACTACATGCGGCTTTAGGAATAGGGATTCATTTAAAATGATTTATTAAAAACAAATATATATATATATATATATATTTTAGGGGTGTAACGATATACGTATTCGTATTGAACCGTTCGGTACGAGGCTTTCGGTTCGGTGCGCATTACAAACCGAACGATTCAATTCGTTGGACTAATTCGATTACATTTGGAAAATAAAAGAGCTTAAAGTGTGTGAAATACAATGTTCTCAGTGTCACTGTGCTCAACAAGGCAGCCCAAAGGACCTAACAGGCAACTTGCTGTCTGCCCTGTGTTAAACTCCCCTTGCTGGGGTGCGTCGAAAGACGATGATCTTGTATTGACGATAGCCAGGGATATTGTCAAAAACATCAATTGTTGGCAATATTAAGATATTTGGCTTTTTCAATTAATGTAGGCCTGTTACATTCTTATTTTATTAGGCCTATTACTATTATTATTATTATTATTATTATTATGAAGTTACTTTTATTAGGCCTATTAAATTAAAATTACAATTAATTTGCCCCGCAATA
>NW_015654351.1:391687-393602 GCF_001515625.1 Sinocyclocheilus rhinocerous
ATATTTGGCTTTTTCAATTAATGTAGGCCTGTTACATTCTTATTTTATTAGGCCTATTACTATTATTATTATTATTATTATTATGAAGTTACTTTTATTAGGCCTATTAAATTAAAATTACAATTAATTTGCCCCGCAATAGGTACCAAATAACTGCCGTGCTGCGAGGATAACAAAAGATTAGGCTATATTTTACTCCTCAATTAAAATGTTTTTAAAAAAAAGGTAGCCTATTTTAAGACAGGTCTATTATACAATGATTTATAGGCCTACAATTAAAATATTAACACTGCAGTCATCAATAAAAATCAATGAAATAAAAAGCTTTTATTACAAGCACCGACTTTCAAAAACAACCCGTTTAACACGAAATATGTTTCTTCTCATTTGTTTTCCACTATGTAATATTAGAAATATTAAGGGACTAAATTAAAACAGTTAGCTATATATGGTTATCAGCATATGTTGAAGTGGATTCATCTCTCGTCGTCTCTGAGAGAATATGCGGCGTCAGATGCCGAAAGCTCCGTCATTACTCCGTCATTCCGTTTTTACTTTCACTTTCTGGTTAATTGATTTACAGATTAAGGCGTTCACCGGCATAACTCGTGCGCAAAATTTGCACGTTGCTTGTGTGATATCCATTGGCTCGCCACTTCGAATCGTATATGTTCTTACTCCACACATATTAAACATCCTTGAAAGTGTGCAGTTTTCTAGTGCATTTTCTTTAACTTCTCAGGTAATATTTGTATGACCTATTTCATTTGTGGCCAATTACAACAACAGTGGTTAAATATAGCCTACACATTTAAAAAAATCATAGGTCAATTTTGATCAAAGTTATTGCTAGGGACAATTTAGTAGTTGCGGTCTGAATACTTTCCGTACCCACTGTATATATATATAAAAGACTATTTTAATTTGACACTTTGGCACTGTTTGTGGAGAGCAGCTCAAAATTGCTTGTGATGTTTCTTATTTGTAAGTCACTTTGCATAAGAGCGCCTGCTAAATGAATGAATGCAAAAAACACCTTGAGAAGTGACGCAAAGGCCACCTGAATGCTTGTGGCTTTAGAAGGGATGAATTTAAAAAGATGCAAATTTTCCAAGAAAAAAAAATATCATCCGGCACGCTATCAGCATGTTAATTGGATCAATATTTTATACAAACAAACAAATAAATAAGAGAGAAAAAATAAATTCACAACAGAAATTTCCAACATATATCTAGGTCTGAAAGCACTTTTTTTTTTAAAGGTACTGCCATGGCCGTGGGAGCTCTGTGTACAGTAAATACAATCACTCATCTAATCTTTTTTAGATATTGCCTCATTTTTTAGAAAATCAGATGACTAGTGCAAGATTTTGTTGTTCAACCTTGGTGCATGATATTCCGTGCCCACTTTAACTTCAAGAAAATTAAGTACATTCCCAGGAATCACGGCCTTCAAGCACTCTGATAAGTGATTATCACAGTGAGGGCAGAACATTGAAAAAAAATAACAGCATCAATAAAGAGCAGTCAAAGCACTAATACCGATCTGCAGAAATAAACAGACCAGCTTCCTCAGGCAGTCTCAGAGATGGGGCACGGGATATCGCTGACTATGGATAGATACGGCTCAGACCATTTCACCTCTTTGTGAGCGCTGACACAATATGAGTAATGTCTGCAGTTCCAGTCAAAGGAAATGACTGCCCTACCATCCCCTTTATCAACACAAAAGACACAGATTACACAACACTGTCGACCGCACTATTGCAACAAACAAGTTGAACAAAACCTGTAGAATTCTTCACTATTCCAGCCACTTATTTTTTATAAAACAGTGATGAATAAGACATGGTTAGAAAGAAAGCTATATATTGTTAGAGCTGTGGCCTATCTGCATGCCTACAGGAAACATGCA
>NW_015654351.1:393709-420449 GCF_001515625.1 Sinocyclocheilus rhinocerous
CGAACCGAACCGTGAATTTTGTGAACCGTTATACCCCTAATATATATATATATATTGGTCACTATTTATTATTCATTTATTTAAGATTACAAAGACACTTTCTAACTTTAAAATAACACATACCTATGATTCATTCAAAATAAGACCAGAAACGTGAATAAAAAATAAATAAAAAAAACTGGTTCAATTTTAATGTTGACTTCAGTATACCACCTCCTTGAGCGTTTCTGTTCTGTTTCGTGTGAAAGACGGGTGTCTTGTGACGGCTGCGAGGCTGTCTGCAGGACATTCTCTGACACAACACCAATAAAAAAAAAAGCCCCACAGTGAATCTGACAGCTGGACCAGAGCCAGGGCATGATAAACGCTGTCACTGTCACAAGCCTGTAATAAATGTGAGCTTCACCGAGGGAAAGAGAGATGCAGCTAGAGAAAGAAAGCGGGTTAAGGAAGACCCCCTGAGAAAACAAGGCTCTGCTGAAGGGCTACGTTTCAATTTAGACAAAGGGTTGCTGAGCATTGAATACATTTGCAGGATTTTTTGGTGTACAAATTGCCTGCGGAGAGCCTGACCCGTGTGTAATAGCGCTGAGAGCACCATCAGCACAAACTACATGAGAACCCAGGACATAATTGGCGACGTGATTGCTTTCTATGATTCATGAGTATGCATCAGATCTCAATTACACAATCTTGCCAAGAGTCCTCTTTAAATATTTACTCAGAGCATCTCAGCACGCAAGCCCTGGACTTGCATCGTGCGCCGTTTCCCTTCATTGTCCTTGCGCTTCTTTATTCAGCCATAATGAAGGGGAGTTACTGCAGCAGTCTGCTATAATAACCACAATGATGATGGTATGTTGTGCTGTACAGGCTGCAAGGTTCTGAACCCTACATCTGTAATGAGTCTCCTCATTTGTCTAAACGCCCTAACTGTAGGACTCATTTAGTTTAAATGCTGTTTCTTTGGTGTAGAATACAGACAGATATAAAAAATAAAATTGCTTTCTACTGTCTAGTTTTTCAGTCCATAAATTTGATATTATTGCTCCAATATTTGCAGAGCAGAACAAAAAGACAGTGTGTGAAATCTACAGCAGTGGCCAGAATTAAAAATCAATAAGCGAGCCAAACAACACTTCCAGGTCAACAGATGTATCTATCAGACTATTAATAATAATAATAATAATAATAAATACCTTATAGGTATGATATGGCCAAAATCATAGCGCAAGTCATTCTACATTAAGAATACTTTATATTAAATAAATATTATTTATTAATGTGCAAAATCTTGGGATAATTCAGTGAATTAAATATTTTACAATAAAAGGAACTCCATCTTATACTATAATTTTTAACTGCAACTTAATAACTGCAAACAAAATATTATTTATTACAAGTGAAATAGAAGACTCACATTACACTACCAATCAAAAATTTAGAGTCTGTGAGATTTTTTTTAATGTTTTTGACAGAAGAAGTATTTTATGCTCACAAAGTCTGCATTTATTTGATAACAATACAGTAAAATTCAATTTCAATGTTCAATTTCACCGTTTTACTATTTTTACTAAAAATAGTAAAACAGTGAAATTGAATAAGAGTCATTCGTGTCACATGATCATTCAGGGTCTTCAGTTGTGCTGCTTAATATACTGTATTTGAGGAAACGGATACATTTGAGGATCCTTTGATGAATAGAACCTATTTTTAAAAAATATTTTAAATTGAAAAAAAAAGCTGTTATTTTGAACTTTCTATTCTTTTTTTATAACAATGTCTTTACTGTCACTTATGATTAATTTAATGCATCCTTGTTGAATAAAAGTAAAAAAAAATTAAAAAAGATCTTACTAACTCCAAATTTTTGAATTTTTACTCACTCTCGTATTACAAAACAAACAGTACAAGCTCAAACAGTACCAAGTCTGAAAATAGTTTTCTGTTTTACCACACAACTTAAAAAACACGAATGTTCCTGCCAGTATACCTGCTTAACTACCTGGTTCACACACTGCTGATACTGTGCACCAATGATGCAGAAGGTTTGGGTCAATCAATGAAAAGATTCCATTAATAAAGTAGAGTAAATGATAAAGATTAAACAAAACAAATAGTACACTCTTTATTAAATAACAAGAACAAAAAGAAACCCAGAAATCCCAGAAAGGATTGTCTTCAGCGGGTGTTCCAAACTGTTGCATCAGCACCGTGTTAAACACCTTCATCCAGGGCTGCTGACATGTTCAACAAGTCGAACACTGTGGCACTGTAGCCGCGGGTCACGTAAACTCTACATCTAGTCTGAGAGACAGAAAGAAAAAAAACGCCACAGAGGCATGAAAGCTCAATTCTCAAATGAGAGAGTTTTGATAATGAAGGCCAATATGGCAACTCTTTACTACGGTGGCCGAGAAGTGCAAAGCTAATCACAATTCTGAAAACAAAATAACAAATTACAATGAATTACATTCATTAATCTTTGTGTGTTATTTAATACAAACACTTGATCATTCAAGTTTGTTTATTGTGCATTAAATAATTTTAACAGATTGAACTTTGAAATTAACCCTAAGAAGAATAATTGCCATATAACTATTGTTTATTGTTAGGTCATGTTATCTAACAAATAAAATCTTATTGTAAAGTGTTTTTAATACTACAGTTTCCATCTATTTGATATACAGTAATATTTGTAATCTTATCTAAATTTATTATAAAAGCTGAGGTTTGTTATTTCCTGAAAAGTTATATTTTAGCTGGTGGCAATGATCTTATGTTGCATTTGGTCAGACTCAGCCCATTGCTTTACTTAAGTATATTATATTTTCCTTTTACAGCTGCAGACTGAGGAAGATCCTGAAACACACCAGCAAACCCTAAAACAGACAACAGTTTACAGATGTTTTTCAGTGGCAGCAGAACTATGACTAAACTTTTGGGTGAAACTTGTTTACTTTTTTCATACTTTTATTACTTGTGGAAAAACTTGAAACAATTTTAAATAAGTATAAAGAATGGCATTGGTTTTGTACATTTAATTTGTTTAAAGTTATTAATAAAAATGTTGTTCAATTAGCATGTTTTTGTGTTTTGCTTTAGTACCGAAATTGGTACCGAGAACCGTGGATTTTCACTGGTATTGGTACCGAATACAGAAATGTTGGTTCCGTGACAACACTATATTATTATTGTTGTTATTATTATTATTATATTTATAATATTTATATTTATAATTCATTTTAATGTTTTTGATTTCAGAATTGTGATTTGTTTAGCACCGTACTTTACTCTGAGGAATTCGATCATCAAGAAGAAAAAAAATCTCAGAAAATTCCACTTTTAATGCTTTTAAGCTCTCACACACACACAAGAGCTGGTCGATATACAATATTTACTGTATATGTAATATTACTTTGTTGGTAATATAGAATTCTACCAACACTGTGATTTTACTGTGCATTTATTTTATTGATTTTTTTATTGCTTTAAACCTCGGCAGCAAAAATGCCTTGATTTTGTTTTTTAAAAGTTCTCAAACGGAATTTTACAGGCTTTGTAATACATGCCTTCATTATTTATAACCACATTTACTCTTTTGAAAAATAAATAAAATAAAATAAAATAAAAATATTGCCTAGGCGTAACACACACACACACACACACAAGGCAGGGATAAACACAGCTCATCAGACATACTATAACACACCAAGCAAGCTCATGTCAAAGCCTCTTACTTCATCAAACATACTCTGGTTATATTAAGAGCCTTAGGGGAATTATTCACAACTCGTACGTGTTATATTCTCACAAATGTGACAATTCAAACCGTAAACCACGACTGAAGTTACACAGCGGTCGTTGAGTATAAAAAACAAATGCGCTTTTATCTGCAAGTTGCTTTGCTGGGACTACAGCGCGAGATAATTTTTTTGTTTCTTTTTGCAATGCTTCCTCTTTCTGCCTGTTCAGCATGGACGCAAGGCTTCGACTAGTACCCATCATTCATCTTTAGAGGCGATTTGAGTTTTACTGTTTATTTTTATGAAGACATGCAAATTCATGCCGGGAAGCAATCGGCCTCTCGCTCCACGGCATGAATTTTAATAGATTGCTTAAAAACTCGTAGAGTGCTCTCCACATTGCAGTTAAAAATCTGCTTCTTAGGAAGGAATCACAGCGACGGGACAAGTGGCTGGACAGAGATTTGAGGGAAAATGCAGAAAGTCAGGCAGCACCTGTACACAGAAGCATTTGAATGTGTCTTTAAGTGAATCACCATAACCATTTTCCCCTTTAGTCATGCTGGAACACATCATTTCAAACACGTTAGCGTAACTGTGCCTGCCTAAACAGTTATTACAACAGCAGCGTGAAACCAGTGACAAAAGTGCAATTTACGCTATCAATCTCTGAAGGAGAGCTGACAGAAACACCAGCAGCACTGCCTGATTAAAAGAATATCTCACCCAAAACATTTGTCTCGAGACCCCTTCATACTGTGCAAATGAGTCGTGCTCAATCTAGCTGATTTTGAATGTCCAAAGGGCTATAACAGATAGGCACTTTGTGATCTGAGTTTGTAATAGTCATATGCTAATGTTTTTTTTGTGTCAGGCCATCCAAATGTAAATGAGTTTGTTTCTTCATCAGAACAGATTTGGAGAAATTTAGCATTGCATCAATTGCTCACCAATGGATCCTCTGCAGTGAATGGGTGCCGTCAGAATGAGAGTCCAAACAGCTGATAAAAACATCACAGTAATCCACTCCAGTCCATCAATCAACATCTTGTGAAGTGAATTTCCATCAAGATTTTTTTAACTTCAAACTATTCCTTCTATCTAAAATGCGAGTCCTCTATCCATACTATTGGTTTTATTAGCTGTTTGCACTCTCATTCTGATGGCACCCATTCACTGCAGAGGATCCACTGGTGAACAAGTGATGTAATGCTAATTGATGCAAGTTTCGATGAAGCTGTTCATTGCTGAAATAATTCTGTTCTAATCTACATCTTGGATGGCCTGAGGGTGAGTACATTTTCAGCAAATTTTCATTTTTGGGTGAAATATTCCTTTAATCTTTTTCGGCACTTGACAGCATCTGGTCAGTATAAACTTCACTGTACTGCGTAATAACATGCTTCAAAAATGCCTACCTTTTTCCTGAGGAAAAAGAACAGCATACAGGTTTGGAATGACATGGATTTTCATTTCATTCAAGTAATGAAGCCCAGACCTGCTGTAAGAAATAAACTCAGAACCATATGAAAGCCCAGAGTGATATGCGATGTTCCCACAGATACTATGTGATGTGGCACATTACCAACAAATCAGTATAATATGTCAAGCCTCCAGGTAAACTGCGCTCAAGGGAAATGCTGTCTGAGAAAAGAGCCAGTGAGGGAGCTAATGATGAACGTTACGGGATAAACATCTCAGTGTGCTGAACTGTGTGGCTGCACAGATCAGACCATGAAAAGCCACCAAATCCCTGCATTGTCAATTACCATTATCGGCATCTCTGGCTCGCGGCTCCAAGATGCTGAACTGATCTCACGGCTGGCAGAGCGCACGCTGTGTTGCGCCCTCTCAAAAAAGCATGGCATTTTCGTTTCTGAACATTTGCACTTAGGAACAGTTCACCCAAAAATTTAAAATTCTTACGACTTAGTTTCTTCCGTGGAACACACAAGTGGACAAATTCTGATCCTGGCTGCTATTTTTATTTCAATCACAACAAATAGAGGCTCAAATTCAGGCTTCAAAAAGGAACCAAAAATCACCATAAAAGAATCATTAAAGTGGTTAGTAAGACTCGTTATTTCACAATAGTTCAGTTCTTTTGAAGCAATACAATAGTTTTGTGTCCTGTAAAAAATATTTTAGAAGATTACTGCAGTATGTTTGTCAAGAAAATACTACTTTAGTCTTTCCACTTTTTAATTCAATGCGTTACTTGCCATTTTTTGTAATTATTTGTGAAATGTACTGAGTGAAAACTGATTTTATACCAATTTGTTCCAGTCTGAAATGACACACCAAAATTTAAGCTGTTATATTCCATACCATACTTAAATGGTAATTAAAATCTGCCATGCAAAGAGAATACAAATGACTTTTTTAAACACCAAATCTGAGTTTAATACAATAAATCACAGAATGAAACTGGCAAATTTCAGCAAATGTATTAAAAACATATGTCCGCATTGCTTTTTACGCTTCATGTCACACTGCCTAAACTGTGCTGAATAGCAACACACTGTCATCCGGTTCAGGTGCTAAAATATGCAAAAACATAACATCATACCATGATACATTTTTGGATCCGCTGTGCTTTATCAGCCCCAGTGTGTAGAGTCAGTAGTGCATGACCTGTCAACCGAGCTGAGACCAGTTGCTGGAGGAGTTTCTGACATAACGCTGGATCAAATGAACGTGCTGTATTCAATGCCTGCTTTTGGACATTGGACTTGCACTCGGCTTTATCTGATGTTGGGTAACTGAGACACTCTAGCACTCTCCTTGACAGCTAAATGAACAAAAAAGCAACAAGGCCAAACGCATTTGTTGCACAGCAGGCATACAATTTTTTTAGGGTTCAGATTCCACCTAAATGTTACATTTACAGCCTCTCTGTTTGACAAACTTAATTTAAATATAACACTCTCCAGCCTATGTGGTTTTTCAATGGTAAAAACTAGAGCAGCTGAAATACTATTCAAAATTCGAGGACGGTAAGTTTTTTTTTAAGGTTTTTGAAAGACGTCTCTTATGCTAGATGCATTTATTTGACCAAAAGTACAGTAATATTGTGAAGTACTATAACAATTTAAACTAGCTTTTCTTTTTTTTATATTGTATTTCTATCTTAATAAATTTTAAAATTGTATTCCTGTTAGGGGTGTGCGATATATATCGTCTGCGATAATATCGTAATTGTTGTTTTAACGATGTGCGATTTGACATTATCGAGTATTTTGCAAAAACCATTCAAAACATCCCTACAGAGCGCACGCATACATTACGTGAAGTCTAGACTAGTGCGTGTGTGCATTTAGTGTTTTCTTTCACTGCATGATCTCATATCATCCTTCAGAAATAATTTTAATATAACGATTTTCGAATTAACAAATTCTTGATCGTTATCAATGTTGAAAACAGATGTGCTGCTTTTTTTCAGGATTCTTTGATTAAAATAACATTCAGAAAGAATGTGTTAAATTGATCAGAAGTGACAGAAATCTTTCGTAACATTACGAAATATTTCTGTCACTTTTGATCAATTTAATACATTCTTTCTGAATAAAAGAATTAATTTCTTACTTGACTCAAAATGAACTGCAGACCTATTTCTGCCAAATGCTCAGTTGACAATTAATGCTGATAATCTCAAAATAACCAGTATAATGACTAAAACATCAGTCTATCACTAAAATATGATTCCAATAAATGCAATCTCACACCACATCAGATAGAGCCAATACATGACACAATGTCTATGAAATCTTATTTGAGAGGCATAAATCAATAAGCATAAATCTCTTATAATATTGCAGAAAGCCAAAACCCATATCCAACACAGAGTGTTAAGAATATTACCAACCAGAGGAGACTCTTCCAATAAAATTCCACCTAATGAAAAGACTTTAAAAAAACACCAAGAAACAATCAGAAAACTGCTGTCCTTCAAAGCATAAAAAACAAGAAATTTCAAAAGCTCCCTCGTCTTGTTCTGGCATCTCTAGGTCAGCTCATTAAAACAGATGGGGGTTCAGCAGTAAGTTCAGCATGAGGATGTGAAATCAAAGCCATATGCTTCGGAGCAGCATCTGCCATATTATTAAAAACACAACAACGGCAAGACGACAGGAACATCAGCAACAATAATGCTCAGAGGAAGAAAAAAAAAAACACTATCCTTCCTAACTCTTTGAAGCCGAGGAGCAAAATGTCACATCCGTCCTGCACAAGTCCATCAGTTTAAAACGAGTCTAAAAACTCAAACAGTTGGTGCTAAAAGTCAATTCTTTCCCACAGCCATCCTATCTCAAAGCGGCCCATAAAGGAATAATATATGACGGCGCGCTTAAGTCACATACCTGCAGTTGGGTGGAGGATCCAGAGTGATTTCTGCAAGCTCTTTCTGGATTCTGCGAGGGAGAGACGAGAGAAAGGGTGAGATGGTGAGAAAGCTGTGAGAATTGCAAGCAGCCAGGGAATTACACTGCCCTCTACCTCTGCTGCGTTTACTGCACGACTGGCTCTCCCTTCAGCACAGCTAACATGGCTGCTTCCTCTTTGTTCTCGGAGGCATAACCCGAATCCCATAACAGGAAAACTTTGCCGTGCTCGTTTCTGCCTTTCCCTCCATCGCACACCGCTGATCTTCACCTCAGCTCAAAGCCCGCTCCCCTTAGCACACACCCCGCCCCTCGTCGGAGGGTTTAAGTCACTTTAAGCACAAAAGATTTTCTTTTAAAGCTTATATGCAAATGAGGCAGAGGGAGGGAGGGGGGTGTTCTTGGGCATATTTGACAAGAGCTTTAATGCACAGCTCTGGTGCCGTTACTAAAGCATTATCAAAAGGAGCCAGGGCAGGATTTTGGACATTTTCTAAGAATAACAGTTTGTTTTTTTGATCTGTCATTCCACCCACATTGAGAAAGTCTTTGGTGTTTTAATGAGCATTGATGCGGATTGATTGGTTACCGGTATTTTTTCAGTGCCAATGAAATTTGAGGGTAGAATCGCTGTATTTACTAGTCTCCACGAGGCAGGGGGATTCAATTCACTTCTCTTGTTCCTCAAACAACTTTACATAAAAGTTCTGGGATGCCTCAAAATAACTTTTGCCAAGTAAACATGGTGTGGTTCCTTGAAATTAAATATAAGCCGATCACACGGCTTCTTTGCTCATGCAGTTAAATAATTATCTAAGCTTAGTGCTTTTACTCTCAAGTACGGAGCACAGCCGCAAAAACTGTTAACTGGCACATTGCGAAAATGAACTTGAATGCACAAAAAGTGATCATAAAAAGCATCTAAATGTGTTGACAGGACTGAATTAAAAAATGACATTTAATCCTCAACGGCAAAACAGATAGATCTGTCAGCTTTACCTCTTCGCGCTGGAGGATAATTTGGCTGTTGTTTTGCTGGACAGTTTGGTGGATTTCTTCTGCTGTTGTGGAGGCGTGGGTTGTTTTCGCTCCTCTTGTTCTTCTGGTTCTGGCACCGGAGGATCTCTCTGATCCGCATCGGAACTGCCGCTGCTGGTGCTGGGACTTTCATCATCTGACCGTTGTCTTTCACTAGACATTTTCCACCTTTGTAAAGGACAACAAGAGGTTCTGAAGCAGGGCAGACTGCGATCACAGGAGTCTACTGGGGTTTAAGCAAATCTCAAATTTGCTCAGCGGAAACTTAAACCCTAACCTCAAGGCCGCCTGGAACCCCTAACCCTTACGTTTCTAAATACAAACAGAAGCAAGGAGGATACGCAAACACAAAGTGACATATCACAGAAACTTCATTTAGCCTATTTCTACAAGCAATAAGAATATAATGTCAAGCTCTTTTAAACACTTATTTCTGTATCGATTTTTATCAATTTCAGGCAGCTTTAATATTGCTTATTTATTAGACACACCAGAATCTATACCAGTTTCTACTAATAAAGTGATCATTAGTTACAATGGCTCATTTATGAGATTAAAGATGTTACTAGTGTAAGAACCCTGAATGCAGTGTAAGTCACTTTGGATAAAAGCATCCACCAAATGCATAAATCTAAATTTACTAGCAACAATTGTCTCTAATAAATAGACCTTTAAGGTACAGTGAAATAGATAGTTGAAAACTAATAAACATGGGTATCTAATAAACAGGTATACTAGAAAAACTGGAATAGGTGCCTGCAACAGCTGGAATGCTTAGTAGCTGGAAGTGAATAGCTAATATCTGAATCACAGATTCCCATAGAATTAATTGTAAAAAAATATGCTTCTAGTTAATGGAATAGTCACTTGACACTACAGGCAGGAATGAATGTCAGTAATGAATAAACACTAGCAAGTAGAATCTAATGAGGCTACTAGTCAGTGTAGGATTACTTACACTAGTAATTAGGAGAAGTACCAGTAAACACAAAAATAGGTATTTGTTAGTTTTAAGGAATAAACGCTAAAACGGCGTGCCAGGAGAGCAACAACCAAAATGAATCCACAGTATTTGGACTCTGAAAACACAAGCAAACGTACAGATGATCCGATCCAATTCCATCAAACTGTTGTCATTCTGAAGGACAAAACGTCCACGTTTTCACACGTAAAGCCACACACACACACACACACCAACTTAATCCATTAGCGACTGAGCTGATAGTATTTGTAAATAACGCAGCAGCAACATTGTTGCAACCATTATGACGTTTCACATGGATCTGCGATACATTGTATCAGTTTTGCGCTTAATGTTACAAGCTGCAGCGACCATCACACGTTCAAAAAACCCTCCTCCGCGAAAAGAGCCTCGAGTTTTATCGCTTTCCATCTGCTGAATATGTGCAAGTGGCTGAGCTTATGAGAGTTATCGAGAAAAACACACGGCGGTTCCAGCAGAATCTGACGCTGAGAAGAAGGAGATTTCAAGAGCTGCAAAGGAAAGCAATAATTGCACCTATTTGCAGCATGTCCACCCCCTTCACTTTAGGAGAACGAGGCGATATCGCGAGCGGATTGCGAGGAAAAATCGAGTCGTTTAACGCATGCCGGGTCGAAAAGATTCAGATTGGATCTTTTAAAATCCTTTGTAAGAGGTTTGTTATGGTAGGAGGCACTCCAGTATCAGCATGGTGTACCAACTGATGCGTGAAGTCAGTTTCGAGCTCCCCTCACTTCAGACCTGAAAACACTAAGAAAGGACGATGTTACCCCGCCTAATGTGGACTCTACGAGACCCTTAGAGCTTCTTCTTTACCTTAGACGCGGTCCTGTCCTGATCTGGGGTGGTTAGGAGTGTTAAAAATCCAGTTGAAATGGAGCCGGGAAGACGACGGGCTCCGGCCGAGCTGTGAACATTGGAGAGTAGGAAGGAGAGGAGGCGCTGCAGTTTTACTCGGGGCCGACGGGTGGCGCTGTACAGCGCTTGGACATACGCGTCTACCGCCTCGGATGGTCCCACACAACCTTTAAACCAACGTGAAATTGTGTTATCTCACGATATGCTCCACCTGAGCAGGATTTAAAAACCTGTCGCTGTGCGTGTGAAGAAGACATCGGCGGCGACCGTCGTGTCACTTGTCGAGAGCGAGGGGGGATGTTGTGGCGTCGGGAGGAAGTTTTGACATGTTGTTGTTGTGAGGGCTCCATGGTGAGAGCAATCAGCTCACGGAAACTTTGAGCGTGGGTGAGAAGTTTGACTGGAATTCCAGTGCAGGTGGGAGTCCCTGTACAGCACTGCATGACTTACTGCATGACTTCTCTTTTGTCTGCAACACTTCATTCCGTGCCGCTGTATGACTCCTCAGGAGTCAATAGTGTGTACTTCTCTATTCTATATGCTCTTTTAACTTCTCTATAGTCTGTATTACTTTCTGCTCTATAGTATTCTGCATGAGGTCGTTATAGTCTAAACTACATTCAGCTTTCTCTGTAGTCACCTGTTTTTAGTGTACTGTATGTTTTATGTTGATATAGTATGACTTTAATGTATAGCGCACTACTATAGTCGTTTTTACATTCTGCTCTATAGTGTATACTGCATGACTTCTAGTCTAAAGTACACTCTGCTTTGTAATAATGCATGACTTAGTAGTTTATATGCACTGTATTGATTCTCTGTAGTCAGTAAAGTGTACCTCTATTCTATAAACTGTTTTACTCTCAGTAGTATATTTTGCACAAATTCTATATAGTATATGCTTTCTCTTCTGTGATACTACATGACTAATCTATGGCCTTCTGCTTCATTTCTTTACTGACATTAGTATGTCATTAGCATGTAGACTGTTCTATGTTCTGTCTGTCATCTATAAACTATGTCTGTTGTCTGTAGTGCTATATAATATATGACTACCATTGAATTTCTGTGTAATCATTAATTTATACTTCTCCAAATTATATGCTTACTAGTCTATATTACATTCGGCTCAAAATAGAATTTGCTTCATTACTTCTAGTCTTTAGTATTTGGATTTATAATACCTTACTCTATAGTACCTACTAGCATGACTTATGTGTAGTTGTAGGCCAACATATTGCTCTATTATGTATAGACTTTTCCATAGTGAAGAATATACTGCTTTATGATGCAATACATTCTGTATGACCTTTCTTTATAGTACATACTGCTCTAAAGCATATACTGTTTAAGTTCACTATAACCTATTTTAGGCCTATATTGTGCTGATTCTCAGCTAGTTGGTCTGGATGGATTGAACATTATATGTATATAACATAACCAAAAATTTTAATATTATGTAGTTCATGGTGTTATAATACATTCTGTTTTCCCTCAATTGTAATGATTACACTCTGCTGTGCATGCTTAGTTCAAGTGTATCCATTTAAATTCTAAAGCTAGAGTTCATTCATTATATTTAATCTGTTTAGCTATATTTGAGACACTCCACTGTAGACAATAGCATCTGTTTTTTTGTAATAAGTTATTTGACATGTTAAGGAACATTGCCCAATTATTTCCCTTGCTGGATTGTTAGTCATCCTTCCTCTGACAGCATTTAAAAATAGCTCTGAGGTTGCAAGTGTATTTCTGTACAGTAAGGCCACTCGGGTATCTCAAAAAGGCACAGTTTATTCTACATTACTGGCTACCACCCAGATAGCTTTAGCAAGCTTTAGTGTTCAGTCCAAACTTTAAATGTGCACAGGCTTAGGATAATCAGTTTACTGAGTCGCCTAATTGAACAGAATCATCTCTGAACTGATTTGAGCGGAATAATGACACTATTGTCTTTAGAGGAGAATTTGTGTCATATTTGAAGAAGTTTGCATCATTGGTCTAGCACAATTTGTTCAATTAGTAAACAAGTTCAATTCAGCACTAAACAGATTTATTGAAGACATTAGCATCCTTATGGGTAAAAACTATCTGAAATATCCTTGAATCCCAAGAATAGATTTGTCGAGCCTGTTTTCAGTTAATGAACGGAATATTGTAGCGCACCTCCCATCCAATAAATCGCAATAAGCTTTGTGCTTTGTTACTTTAATATGAAACAAAGTCTCAGATTTCAAATTCTGTCCATTTTATTACAATATTCAAACAATAAGTATTATTTTGGCGCTGTTTAATGTGGAGTGACAGATTTAACCTGATTAAACGTGAACTGATCATCTCCTCCGCTTTAATACCAGTTACAGCACAAAATAAACATAAATGAACATCCAAAGGTCTGTTAAAAGAAAGAGTACAACTTACCAAAATCCATATCATGTAATTGCTCTGTCAGTGTTTCAACCGCGGAAATACGTCAATAAAACATCTTGTGAACAATGTCACATAAAGTCACATTTAAGTCAGAAAAAAAAAAACATATTTGGTGGCCATAAACTCATTAGTCAGCGCGAAAAATTAACTTTAGAGAGGAGCATTTTGCTAAATATGCACCATATAATATATTAATTGTAATTTTTTACTGTTTTTTAATATTTAATTTGTTTGAATAAAGTTTTAATGACAGCCACCATTTAAATGTTTATATTTCAAAATCTCATCCTATTGTTTAAGTGCCGTCAAATCGATGATATTACTGAATATTAAGTGTCTCCAACAAAGCAAGCCAAAGAGGGACAGTAGCAAAGAACCCAAACTCAGTCAGGTGACAGAAATGGAGACAATTTCTTTTGCTTTGATATTTAGCTATCAGTGCCATTCAGACATTTTAAGTGTGACTTCAAGTGTCAAGCTCATATCTGTGAGATCTTTGAAACTCTATTGTTCTTTGTCAGTGGACTGAGATGTTAATCTCCGTATCATTTGTATGGCTCATACCAGCTCAGTTTCAGTTTCACCTGCTTTGAAATGTTAGATTGAAGAACGCTTTTGAAGCAAATGATGTCACGCTCCACTAAACTAGATTGCTGTGATGAAAGCGACACTGTTTTCCCGTCTGCTACAGGGCCGTCACTCTAAGCGCATTCTAAATGATAATCTCCAGGTGAGATGGGAGCAGGGCAGGTTTAGGAGGCTGTATTAGTTTTTTCTTTTTTCCAGCGTCTCGGCAGCGAGATGTGTACGGGTGTCTCACTTCTTGTGCTTATCGTGTGTGACAGCGCATTGACAGCAGGGGGAAGGAAAAGAAAACAGCCGTGTGGATTTGTGCTTACCACTGGATGTCAAAAAAATGACATACGGGAGCTCAGAGTGAAATACAAAAGCCATGATATGAATCAAATATAAGTGGAAAGATAAAACACTTTAGAAGGCTTGTGAGGACAGGAATGTTGATATTAAAAAATTTACTCGTATCTAAACATAAATTATGACTTTAGACAGTCTGTCAAAGGAAAAGTTTCATGGCGCTCCAAACCCGTATGATTTTATGTCTTGTGTAGAACAGAAAATGACTTCGCAGAATGTCCAAGCTGCTGTTTTCTATATGAAGATGGATGGGGACAAGGGACTTTGGATTGTAATTGATGACTTTACATTAAATAAGAATTTACATTAAATCCCCTTAATGTAACTCTTGTCTCTAAAGGGGTTGTGGCATGAAAAGTCAAATGTGATCGTTTAAAATATAAGAGGTCTTTGTACCATTAAAACATCCTGTCAGTTTCGTAGCTTAAATGTCCTCATAAGCATTTATTTAACCAAGCACCAAAAATGATACAATTGGATATTGTGGAATCTGTGATGTCACACGTGAAAAATGCATTTGCATATGAATACTTCTAGAGCAAGACATTGACGAATGTCAATGAACTGGCGTTCAATCACTTAATGGCTGACCAGATGCGAGCATCACTTCAAAAGCAGATAGAACCCGGTATAATCACTGACGCTATCTACACTGTATACAGATGCTTGAACAGTTTTTTTTTACTTTTTTCTTTTCTGAAAATTTGACTGAAGATTATTTCGTAAACAAGGCACAATGTAATCATGAGTTCGCAAAGAAATGTTTGTTGAAAGATAAAGCAACTGTATTGGATCCGGCAGCAGCTGCAATGTTTTCAAAGCATTAACATGCTTTTTTCATGCATTTGCATGAGCCAATCAAAACAGTGGTCATTTACTGACAAGCCTTAAGGGAAACGCCCCCTAAAATTGTTCATTTTGGCCAGTTTGAGTGTTGAAAAAGATACTTTTTGCGAATGTATGACTAAAAAAAATCCATGTTATGACCCCTTTACAGTCAGCATAAAAAGCTGTTTGCAACCCATTTTACTTCCATTCTTCAAAATATTTCAGTGTGAAGCAAGAAAAAAACGATTTTATCCATTGTGAATTGATTGAACTGTGAAGAGTATATTATGGGCAGTAAGTCTCTGAATGTGCATTAGGAAAATAAACATTTTAATATCATATTGGCTTTAAATACAAGAATTATGATCATTTTTTTTCCTTTTCTTTTTGAATTTATAGCACAAGATAGCCTATAAATGCCATGTTGCATAGAGAAGCTGTTTCTGATTGAATATGCTTGCGTGTGCTGAAAAATGCACGGAATGACATATACAGGAAGAAGAGTGCATTGGGACAGACAATAATAGTGCCTATAACAAGGGAGCTGTTATTGCGCTTGCCAAGAAAAATACACTTTTTTTTTGGTCTATAACAGGGCTGTCCAAACTCGGTCCTGGAGGGCCGGTGTCCTGCAGAGTTTAGCTTCAACTTGCCTCAACACACCTGACTGGAAGTTTCTATGCCTAGTAAGAGCTTGATTAGCTGGTTCAGGTGTGTTTTATTAGGGTTGGAGCTAAACTCTGCAGGACACCGGCCCTCCAGGACCGAGTTTGGACAGCCCTGGTCTATAACAATGAATGATACTGCATTTTGGAAACTAAAAATCCCTGTGGGGTTGTGATTGACCTATAACCGTTTGTGTAACAGTTTGAATGCAACAAATTGTCTGCTACTGGAAGCCGTTTAAAACCCGATCTGATGAAAAAAAAGAGCCTTACAGTATGTCAAAAATCATCAAGTTTACTTTACCCAGAGCGTTGCTGATAAACATACAACATCGCCTCCGCTAAAATCCACATTTTGTGCCTTAAAGGTTAAACGAGAGTAAATTTTGGAATTGCTTTAACCCAAAATGATTGTGCACTTGAATATTAATGAGCTCCTAATTAGGCTGTCAGCATACAGAGGCAGAAAAGAGCATTAATATTTAATAGCACAGCTGGTTGCTGTTCCTATTGCAGTGAAGTTTTACTGATTCATGACAGCACTTTATAATAACAAAAGAGCACTGCTTTTAAAAGTCAACTTTGTTTTATACCATGTGCATTTTGGCTGACACAGTAGATGAGATGTGTTTGTGCATATTCAATAGTGTTGGTGGAGAGCCTCTATAACTAATTCAATTAGAATTGTTTAAATGCCAATTTCTTGCAGCAACAGGGTGTTTTGCTCCAACTGCTTTTGTATGCAGATACTAAGAGAGCAGCTGTGTGCAATCTGTTCTGCTTTTCCTGACCTCACAGTTTCAACTGTGGGCCGCTTTCTGTACATACGGTGATGTAGATGCGCTGAAGTGCGACGCTGAGGACTTGCTCAAGTGTAAGAGACCCGTCACTGAGGCTTTTTACGGAGACCCTGCTTGAATAGGAGCTTGTGTGAACTTATGAACTCATGTCTGATGTCAGAGGGAGGAACAGCACACCAGGTTCTACATTTGTGACACAATACTGAGCTTATTGACACTGGCCCGGCGCCTTGGAATGTTTGAAATGGAATACTAGCTTACTAGTGCTAGGAATACTGCAACGTATATGCTATATATACCAGTGTTTTCAAACATTTTTTTTTCACAGTGCAGCCCCAAAATTCTAATTAAATCTACTACCGTAATTTTAAATCACTATCCTTCAAACCACTAGGTTATACCTGTCTGGCAGCAAATTTTTAATCATCTAAAATAAAATTACATTTCGAATGATATGATCACTTTCTTTTATATATTTTAATAAGTATAAGTCAGAATAAGTATGTTGTTTCATTTTTACATAAATCTGTTACACTGAATGACGATGGAACATTATTTCACTCATATTTAGACAGCAACATTAAAGTAGACACTTTATTTGCATTTAATATGTTTTCTGTGCATATAAAATACTTTTTGCTAATTTAATTTGATGTGGACACTAAAATGGCATGTCTTTGACATTTATTTTCAATATAAAATAATATGAATTTTTAAGTGTTTAAATAATACAATTTCAAGTATTATTATATATTTGTTATTTTATTAAAACATATATAAAGATAATTTAACATATTATTATTATAATAAAAATTGTTTATTTCATTTTTTATTATATTTTTTCACACAGTCTCATTTGTGTCTGTGTACTGGATGTTCCATTTGCCTGAAAAGTGTGTTGAGTGTTTGCATGGAACACCCTTATTTGGAGATGCTGTGGGTGTGTATAATGCAAATTACTAACCACAGACACACCTTCCTATATTTAGAATAATAAGCAATAAACGCTAAGCTTCCTTCTTAGCAAATTATTTCACATTATACTTTTTAGTTTCCTCATTTGGTAGAAAGCAGTTGTAGCACCTGGTTCTGAAAACCTTGTGTTCGTGAAAGTATTTTATATTTTGTATTTTTTGACATCACAGCATGTCAGACACCATTTGTACCCAGCATGCACCTGGTAGTGATCGTTATGCGTACAACTTGCTAATCTCAAACAAGCCTATAGTGTCAGCCTTATAAATAAAGCATTCATGAGTGTGTTATTCTTTCTTTAGACAAAATCAGATGATCCCTGTCTAGTGTTCTATTAACAGCCATCTTTCTGATCTTTTTGATACTGTCGCAGACAGGCACTGTACTCACTCACTGCTTTTGTAAACAAGATTGGTTATGCTAAAAGTGAAAAAAAATCTGTTATCTGCCAGCAGAAAGGAAACTGATAACTGATCATTAATATATGGTCTTCTCTTTGTTCTGTCTGTTAAACTGTGCCAGACTTGTGAGCGTGTGTGTTTGTTTGTGTTGTGCAAATTTACATGGAAGTATGCCAAACACTTGTAGCAGAGATAAGGTCCCATTGATTGATTGGATTCCAGTGAATGCTGCCCTGTAAGCCGTGGAAACTCTGGAGTCCCGGTTTTCTGCAGAAAAACCACAGTGCTTCATCTGTTGGCAGCCACTGTTTTGATGTTTGTGTTTTCATTCAGCAGTCAATGAAACATTTGCATGATGAGCCACTAGGATGGGAATTTTGGTCATTTTGTTTATTCAAGTGCTCAGATAATCAAGCAAGGTTTAGGGAATGGGGTGGTAGCACACATCAGCTCTATTTTTAATTGTTGGTGAATATGCATAAGTGTCAGATGGACATTTTTAACCATTGCAATGCGTCTCTTGTGCCATAATCTTTTTTTGTAAGATGGTGTGTCATAACTTTTTTTATAAACACATCTTGAGACCTCTGCAAAATATCAAATGTGTCAAGGTTTGGCTGGTTAGGATGACCCTGTTAGCCCCTGCTGGATGAAAAGGCCTGTTTCTCCATTGACCGCCATTCAAAAATAGCTGTGTTTTTTATTTTCTTTAGTAAGTGTTTTACCAGTAACAGCTAAATTTTGCATGGCTCTTCAAAGAGTGAAATGTACTTTTATGTTTTTCCTTGTCTGCTCTCTTTGACATTACCTGGGATAGTTGCTAGTAAAAGCTCTTACTTTTTGTTATTTTAGTACTACTTATATACTATAATAGTACTTATAGTCTTTATTTTTACATTTTCAGTTTTATTTTCGGTTTTCATTAAAATTGTAGTTAAAGTTTTTGTCATTTTGTTATATTCTTTTGCATTTTTTACATTTATATTATTTTTATTATTTTATTTTTTTTTGTGGTCAGTTTAGTACTTAAACATTTATTTCAGTTAGTTGTCAAGACAATGTTTCTAATTTTCATTAAAATTTTGCATGTAATTTTAACTGTCATTTCAGTTACCGAGAACAATCTTTAGCATTTTTTAGTTTTAGTTAATAATATTAACAACGCTGGGCCGTCGCCATCATGACATTCAACTTTGTTTGTGACGTCATTAGGGCCTTTCGCACCACTTTAGTTCCAGAACTAAATGTACAGTACTAAAGTACTGGGACGATTTTGCGCGAACTTTGCTGTTTCTAAACTGAATTGAAAGTCACTGCATATAGTGTTGATGCCATTTGCCATCAGACAAATCAGAGTTCATGGTAAACCACAAAATTAAATATGAGGGCCTTTTGTCAAATCTGTCCAGTTCGGGCTCAAAACCAGTAACACTTGTAGAATAGAGAAAAAAAATCCACGCATCTTGTTGGTTATCTGAAGTTGCACCAGAATAACAGCAATACTTCTTTAAAATGAATGGACTTCAATTGGTGTGAAACATTTTGAAGTTGTAAAACACTCAAGTTGCATAATTATTAAGTTAGTATCACTGCTGAGTACTCTTAATTTTCTCTAGAATTAACACGTTTTTCTTTCTATTTATCTGTGAATTCAAATCTGCTATGTGAAACTCTCAGGATAGAATCCTACACTGTTAGTCATTGGTGATATTCAAAGATTGGTTTACAATGATGGAGTGGAAACCTGATCTTGTGGGTGCCATCCAGGAGTGTTATATAGTCTTTTATTTGCCTCTGGCATGATGCTTTAACATGCCGCTGAACTCAAATCATCAACACCCCCCTCCTGTTCCTCGCTCTTTTCTGCATCTCCACTGGGTCCATTGTCCTCTGACAGCACAATTGCTACGCTGCCACCGGCTGTGTGTTCAAATGGAAATAGACTGAATTAATATTGTTACTTATGAGTGCTGAAGAATTCCACACCTTTACTGCCTCACAGTGACAAACAGGAATATACTTACTCCATAGTGCAGCAAATGTGCTGTAGAATATATTACAGTATGTTGCATTACTGGTTAGAATATGCTCATATGTTTGACTATGGCTCTCGAAATGTCCAGAAACCTTTCTCTATGCAACTATGTGAATGCAAAATTTGATCCTTGATCAGTATAAAATTCGTAGGGTTAGTACAGTTAGTAGGGCATGATAGAAATACTTTTACTGGATTGGAAAAGTTGTAAATAGGGGTGTAATGGATCATAGTTAGTTTTAACCATTTTAGAGTGAAAGTTTATCATTTGCACATTTTCAGGTCTTGCCATTTTACATTCAAGCATAAGAAGAGGCGAAAGACAAGTCAATTCGGTACTCGCGCTGTTTTCTACACAGAGAGCTGCCTCACACTCTTTTGCATCTCTGTGTGCTTGAATGGACACATACACACAAACTGATCTCAAAATACTTGTCTCTGCAAATATTCTCATAAACACAGCTGGTTATGTCCTAAGTGAAGTGAATGTAAACAAAGAAATTGGATGGTCATCATTATATTGGATCTGTATTTTATCACATATATTTCTGACTGTTCACTTGCCTTTACTGTTTTTTTTTTCTTTTACATACAGTACTGTTCAAAAGTTTGGGATCAATTATTTATTTAATTTTTGAAAGGAAGTCTCTTACGCTCACCAAGGCCGCAATTATTTCATACAGTAAAATGGTAATATAGTACAGTAATACACTATGGTAATACAGTAAAGTACAGTAAAATCAGTAATATTGTAAAATCATATTTTAAATATTTATTTATAATTGAAATAATATGAATAATAATATAATTATAATTTAAAATAATAATAATAATAATAATAACTGTTTTCTATTTTCATATATTTTAAAATGTAATTAATTCCTAAGGGCAAAGCTGAATGTTCAGCAGTTATTATTCCAGTCTTCAGTGCTGATTTGTTTTTTGTCAAGAAAGTTTTTTTTTTTGACCATTTATTATCAATATTTAAAACAGGTGTGCTGCTTAATATTTTTCTGGAACTTGTAATATATATTTTTTAGGATTCTTTGAAATTTCAAAATCTTTGCACTCTATACTTGTGTTTTAGTTACAAGTGAACAACACTTCAGCCAACTATTGAATAGGCCATCTTTACAATGCAAAAGAAAACCTTATCTGAAAAGGTGCATTTACACGTTTCTAAAGCGTCATTTACACCGGAATCACATGTGCAAAACAAAGTAGCATGTGCATGAAAAAAATATGCATTGAACGGCAAAGTTAAAATATATCTGATTAAACAGCAAAGTTTGTTTATTACTTGTCAGAAATCCCTAAAGAAACAGCAGCTAATGAATCCAAATTGTAGAAGAAAGGGCTAGATTTTAATGCACAACTTCCATGCGTAACGTCACTTCTCTTGGGTGAGGGAGCCTCAGAGATTTGCAGTACACTAGTGGTTCTGACACATTTCGGATCGTAGCAATGTGTGAAATCAAGCTTACGGAGCTAGAAGCGTTCACACTCTCTTACTTACACAGGGTACGTTTGGAGCCTAAGAAACTGAGGAGCCATTGTCCCATGTTGATCTATTTTTTGTACGTGTTCACTCTGTCTGTCTGGGTTTAGCTGTGGCTCAGAGACTGCTTGGTGGAAGGTGTGCAGCGGTGGTTTGTGGCAACAGTGGGAAGTCGGCGCTGGTTATTTTTGTTGGCCGGTGCAGGCATTTCAAGAGGCGTCCCCAAGGCCACAGACAGACAGAGCGAGCCGACTCCAGCCCCTGTCCGTATGGAAGAGCAGCTGTATTATTCAGCTCCCACAAAGTGAAGTGCAGCCCCTCCTTTCTGACTGCTCACTGGCAGAGTTTGTTTTTAATCACTGCAATCTGCGGCCACTTCTTCCCTGGCTCCCCTGATGGGTAATAGAATGTAATGGTGGGCTGATTCTAGACTTGGCGTGGCTAGCAACATTTTTTGAGATTTAGCTCGCTCAGCCATGTAGGCTTCCACTTTTATAGCCTGTGTCTTTTGTGATTTCACTCCTTCACTTACTTATTTTCTGTGGCAAAGATCTGCTTAAACCAGCATGAGTTTCCAGGCTGGTGTAGTTTGCTGGTTAGTCCTGCAGAACTAGCACGGTGGAGCTGGTTATGGTGTCCAACACATTTGGGTGACGTTTTGCCTCTGTAATCCAATATATTTCCAACAAATCAGGATATTCAGTGATTTGACACTGTATCCATAAGGAATTGATTCATTAGGTTTTGAGGAATTGATTCATAAGGCGGTGATTTATCCATAAGGAATTTGTTTGATTGTGAACCGTGTGCATTACATGCCAGAATATGGCCAGGGCTTTTCCAGTGTTGTGTGTCATTTAAAACTGAATTTAGAATTTGTTTTGTATTCCAATTTAGTTCCTGGATTTAGATTGATTTTGAATTGAATTTGATGCATTAATTTCTATACATACTCAATTAAGGAGGGCTGCCTCATGGACATTGTACTATCAGTTTTGCCAAGTTTGGATTGATAGCTGATTGTTTTTATCACTAATATTTTATGGCGCAAAAATTGTTCTTTCATAGTTTAAATAACATTGTCTTCAATGTATAACCAGTGTTATTTTAGTATCATTTATGTAGTATTTATAAATATTTTAAATTAGCTTTTTAGTATTTTTAGTTTAAGTTTGTCATTTTAGTATGTTTTTGTCATTAATATTTTTTAAAATATTTGTAATATTTCCATTTAACTTAAGTTTTTTCATTTCCAATTTAGTAATTTTTCAACTTAAACATCTATTTCAGGTTGTTTTTTTTATCTAATTTTATCTTTAGGCTATTTTTTTTTATTGATGTAGCAAACAATGTGGAATTTCAATTTGAAATTGTATTTAAGGATGTAGAAATTCATATAACTGCAATAATTGTCATTTTGTTAAGACAAACTTTGCATGATGACTTTACATGTCTCAAATTTTAAAATAATTTTTTAAAAGTATTGAATTTTCAATATCACCTATAGAAATGCACACTTAATTTATATGTATTTCTTTATATTTAGTAATTTCTAAACCACAGTGGAAGAACAATTTATTTCCCACCTGTTTAATTTCTATGAACTGTAATTTGCTAAATTCCACTTTCTTTAATTCCAAGTCAACTTGTGGTGCTGCCAATTCAATTTAAAACCAACATTAAATATGAATGTCAGGGTTCTGTTACTTCGGTCTAGTGTAATTCATGGTTTTGTGACAGAGCCCTGACACTCCCGTCATGATGTTGTTTTCATGTTCTCGTCTGCGTGTCCTGTTTCATGTTGGAGCGTGGTGTTCAGATCCCGGCACTCATGTCTTGTTGAGTTTCGGTTTCGTGTCGGGGTCCGGGCACTCGCGCTCCATGTTCTGTCTGGTTGTGGGAACGTGCGGTCTCGAGTTCGCTCGGCCGTGTGCTCTTCTGTCCATGTGTGTTGTGTTTTGTGTAGCACACGGTTTGTGTTCAGCCGTGTGCTTTTCTTGTTGTCTTGTGTTGTTGTCTTTCATGTCCTGTTTTGTCTTGTGCTGTGTAGCACGCAGCTTGGTTTTCGCTGGCTGCGTGCTATCTTGTCTTGTGTGAACACGCGCATGAGTTTTCTCATTAGCTGCGTGTTCGTGTCTTGTTTTGTTCAAGCACATGGCTTGTGATTTGTTTTGCTGGCCATGTGCTTGTGTTTTTGTTTTGTGTGAGCACATAGCTTTTGTTTTTGCTTCCTGTGTGCCATGTGCTCTCATGTCAATTGTCTTGACCCCACCTATCTTGTTACCTGATTATTGGTTAATTTGCCCCACATGTGTTCCCTTGTTACCCTCCTCATTTGCTCTCTATTTATTGTCCTTGTGTTTGCAGTCCTGTGCCAGTTTGTCGTCGAATGTTCCCTGTCGTGTGCCTTGTCCTGCCTTGTCCTGCCAGCCAGTCAAGTTGCCAGCAGTTTTTTCCCCTACGGGGTAGTTTTTGTTTGTTTTGTTTTGTTTCTGCCTTTAATAAAGCCCTTATCTTCCTGCAATATTGAGTCATTGCTCCGTCCTTTATCCCCAACCCTGACAATGAAAGTTGCCTTTTTAAATAAAACAATGCAGACTTGACTTGACTTATAGACTTGCATTTAGTCATTTAGCAGACACTTTTATCCAAAGCGATTTACAAAGTAGAAGCAATCAGACCAATGAGAGAGCAACAATATATAAGTGCTGTGACAAGTCTCAGTTAGTCTAGTACAGTGCACATAGCAAGGTTTTTTTTTAATTAGACTGAATAGAATAGAATAGAATAGGTAAGTGCTAGTATTAATTGGTCAGGTGATGGTGAAAAAGATGTTTCTTTAGATGTTTTTTGAAAATGGCTAAAGACTCAGCTGCTCGGATTGAGATAGGCAGGTTGTTCCACCAGCTGGTAACAGTCCAAGAAAAGGTAAGTGAGAGTGATTTTGTGCCTCTTTGGGATGGCACCACGAGGCGTCGTTCACTTGCAGAACGCAAGCTTCTTGAGGGTCGTGTAGGTCTGAACTAGCGAGTTTTGGTATATCTGTGATGAAACGATGGGTTTGCTGGAACCACAAGCAGTTCTGTCTTAGTAAGGTTGAGTTGAAGGTGATGGTCCTTCATCCAGCTAGAAATATCTCTCAGACAGGCTGCAATGCGGGCAGCTACCGTCGGATCATCTGGTTGGAATGAGAAGTAGAGTTGAGTGTCATCAGCATAGCAATGATAGGAAAAGCCATTTTTCTGAATGACGGATCCAAAAGATGACATGTAGATGGAGAAAAGAAGTGGTCCAAGCACTGAGCCTTGAGGAACCCCAGTAGCAAGAAGTTGTGACTTAGAAACCTCATCCCTTCAAGACACCCTGAAGGACCTACCAGAGAGGTAAGACTTGAACCACTGGAGTGCAGTTCCTGAGGTGCCCATCTTCATGAGGGTGAACAGGAGGATCTGGTGATTAACTGTGTCAAAAGCAGCAGACAGATCCAGCAAGATGAGTACTGAGGATTGTGAAGCTGCTCTTGCCTGTCTCAGGGCTTCAGTAACCGAGAGCAGTGCAGTCTCAGTTGAGTAGCCTGAGACATGTTTTTAAACATGGAGCCAAAAATTGTTTTACAGTTCTGTTGTGTACCACTGCTGCTTTTTTGATTATCAGGTAAACATAAAGTATGCAAGAGCTCACAACCTCCTGTACTCCAGCCCTAATAGCATGTGTATCTTTTCTTCCTCTAGTTAAGCTATCATGTTCTGCAGGATGGGCTCTTTGCATCTGTGCAGACCTCAAGGTCGGTATGGCAGGGGTCAAAACGGCCCCTGGAGGAGCTGCTTTTCCTGCGAGTGGCTGAAGGCATGCGTCCTTCCATTGTTTTCCCTGCCCAGGTTTTCTCCTGAATGCTGCATTTTAAAGACCTTTATGTCACTTCACAGTCATTTAAACAATGCTTTCTGCAAGAGGAAGATTATGACAGATTACTGTTCAGAACTCACGGCTCACCGCAGAGGTAGGAGCCACTTAGATCACAGATTCACACAGAAGCTTCTGCAACCTGAGGGATGTTTCAAAAACAAATGGCGTTTCTCTCACGACAAATGTATTTACAATCACCGCAGACTTCTCGCAATGATTTCTCGCATGAGAGCGGTGTTGAGTGAGAAATGGGTGTGAGCTGTGAATGCAATGGGTGTGTGCTTTTTTTGTTGTCTTTAGAGTGTCTAGGGACATTACTTCCAGTTTCTGCTGCTGAGGCCTGGGGCTAAAAGAGGGATTATAGGATATACACAAGGATAGCTGATTTTGTGTTTCTTTACCACAGTTTTTTTCATCCCATTTGTCTTCCTTTGTTCTGTTGATACATTCGTTTCTATGCACACTCAGTTAAGGAGGGCTACCACATGGATAGTGTGCTTGTAGTTGTGTTGAGTTTGGATGGATAGCTGATTATATTTTTTAACATTTTATGGTGCAAAGATTGCTCTTTTATAGTTTATGAAGCATTGTCTCCAATGTATAATCAGTGTTATTTTAGTATTATTTATTTTGTTATAAACAGTATTATTTGTTTTTTAATATTGAGAATTAGCTTTTATTTTATATATTTTCATTTTCATTTTGGTTTAAGTTTTTGTCGTTTTGGTATGTGCTTTTGTCATTTTTAATATTTAAAAAAATTATATTTCTTTTTAGCTTTAATTTAATTTATTTTTGGTTTAGTCATTTTGTACTTATCTATTTCAGTTAGTTTAGTTTCAGTATGTTTTATTTGTTTTGTAATTTTGTAACGTTTTTTTTTTTTTTGTTATTATTATTACTCTTCGGGTTAATTCACCTTTATTTCAGTTTTCGTGTAGTTTTAGTTTTTATTTATTTCCGGTTAGTAATTTAAGTGTTTCATCTTAAATTTATTTCACTTAAATGTCAAAGTAACATTTTACATTTTTGTTTAGAAAATATTATTTAATATTTATATTTTATTTCAGCAATGTTATGTGCACTACATTATTAATTTGTTCTGTTGTCTTTATTATTTAATGAATGTTTGCATAAATCTGCAATGAAAATAATTTTTTATTGCAAGCACTGTATATGTTAATATATTTCAACAACAAATTGGAGTAGAAATATAATTATTTAATATAAAAAATTATACAC
>NW_015654351.1:420698-427713 GCF_001515625.1 Sinocyclocheilus rhinocerous
TACACACACACACACACACACACATATATATATATATATATATATATATATATATTACATGCTTATATACAACTGTTTTTATTTAAATGCTGATTATCAAATAATATTTTTATTTCAGTTTTAGTCATTTTTGTACTTATCTATTTCAATTATTTAAGTTGTAACATGTTCAAGGCAATATTTCTAGTTTTAAGTTTTTTGTCTAATTTTACTTTATTTTAGTCTATTTTAGTGTAGTTTAGTTTTAGCAACAAAGTTGCTTTAGGAGTTGGCCTAAAGCTGAGGGTGAAGAAATATTTCCAAATTTTCATGTTTGGGTGAACTATTCCATTAAATGTTGTATTATTGTGTCATAGCTAAACAAAAAAAACATGTTTTTTATGTTACAAATGTCAGTGGAATCTAATTATACATTCAACAAGCAATTAATTTTTATATCCCATAAGTCCACTTGTACATTATCAGTATTCTCCTGCATGGAGAGTAAAGAGCCAGGCTATGATGAGGCTCACTTGTGTCACACCTGTTACTTTAATAAGAGGCGACGCAATGTACCGTCCTGCAGCTCTGTGAAATGTAGATCAAACCGCAGCGCCTGTGATTTGTGAGGTGGCTGGTGGTAAACGGCAGCTCCCCGCGGTCAGATGTGATAGAGGGAATTGCTGCGGTGCTGTTGCATTAAAGAGGCATGATGGAGCAGAGACGGGGCTGGAGATGGTTTCTGTCAGTTGCGCCTCACCGATTCCACACAAACATCAACAGGATTTTCTGTGGTATTTGCTTAATGTTCGTAGAATATAAACTGACAAGTTATCATGTCTTTTAGTGAATTCCTTAATCAAACAGAAATCATGTTGGTGAAGTTATTAAAATAGCTGCTCAAATATTCCTCTCCCGTGTGGGAAGAATAGCTGTCTTAATAGAGCAGGAGCTAGTTTTGCACTATAACGCCTCTTGTTGTTGTAGCATGTAGACTTAGGGAGGAATTTGCTAAGAATGAATGTCATGCACCCGCTGATTGTGCCATTTACTCACTCCCATGCCATTCCAACCCAGTTATGTTTTCTTTTCTTCAATGAAGCACAAAATGAGATGTTAACCAAAATGTCCAAGCTAGTGATGCACTGAAATTTCGTCAACTGAAAATCATTGTCATTTTAGCATTTTTATGCTATTAAAGGTTTTATTAATATTTTGAATTTGATTAGATTTTTTAAAGGCAGGGTATGTGATTTTTCAAAAACACTTTAGAAAACTGATTCGGGCCGAATAGCAAAACAAACTTGTAGCCAATCAGCAATAAGGGGCGTGTCTACTCGTGATGTGGAGGAGAGCGCGTCCAGGTTTTCATTTTAATTTGAGTTACCTTTTTGTAATTTTGTTTTTTGTCATTTTGTTAGCCTTTGTCTTTTTTAAATATTTAAAAATAATAAAAAATATAATTTTTATATATTTTTAAATATTTGTAAATATTACTCTTCAGGTTCATTTATTTTTTGTTCAGTTTTAGTTTTTATTTATTTCCAGTTGGTAATTTTAGTGCTTCAACTTGCTGATGTTGATGTTTTTTTATTCAATTTTATTGTTTATTTTATTTCAGCTATATACACTATATTATTAATTTTTACTTAACCTGTTGACTTTATTATTTAATGTTTGTATATATATATATATATATATGTGTGTATATATGTGTGTGTGTATATAAAACTGCCGTATGTGCAATTGAAATTCCAAATATTTAAATATACAACTCTGTTTTTATTTAAATGCTGATTATTATATACATTTGTTTGCATAATTGATTATTAAATAAACTTTATTTTTGGTTTAGGCTAAGTTTCAGCTTTTTAGTAATAAAATACATTTCAGTGCATCTGTTCCATACAAGGAAAGTAAAATTAGGTTTTTACCGCCTCAATAAAAAAGCGCCATAAAATTAGTCCATACAACTTGTGCCGAAGTCTTCTGAAGTCATATGATAGCTTAGTGTTCAGTGGACTGAAATATGTGAGTACTACATATGGTAAATAAATGATGACCATTTTTGGCTGAACTGTTCTTTTAACTGCTCTGCAAATCCCAACCCTGGATAAGTCTTCAACTTATTGTGAATTTGCAAACTTCAGGTTCATTGTGGATATAATAGGCACTGACAGCTCATCATTATATGTCAGAATAGCTCTCCATTACGGCAGGGTGGTTTCATGACTTCTGACATCTCATACATGACTGTGGCGCTGCATGCATGAAATATGCATGTTCACGTGATTTGCACACTTGTATTGTGAGATATGAGTATTTCTCTATGAATTCATTCGCTCCATTTGTTTCAGTCAGACTACAGCTGACCTCAGGTTCTCATGAATACCTGATTGATGGCCTCTCACAACACCCATGCGATGTATGCAAACGTGATGCGCTTGATAGACCTCTGGAGAACCTGCCACAGAATTCAGTTTATACAGCAGCTTTTTTTCTTACCTGAACATTGTGAAACCAGTTATGATATGGTCTGACTAGTTGTTTAGTGAGGTCTACTAGTTTAAGTTGTTTTTTGTACTTAATACTAGTAATTTAGAGGCCAGATTTCTTAGAGGGTAGTGTTTAGTATGGTTAGATTGTCATTGTCAACACTGTAAACTCTCTCCTAGACATGGCGTCTCTAAATTCATCACTTTATAGCACTTCAACAGTGAAGTTCAAGACTTGAAATCGCCTGCTGTGAGCAATGCTTCGGTTATTATTCTTAAAGGTTGCTGTATTTTGTGAAGACTATGATAGTTTTGTTCAACAAAGCACTATAGATATTAAGCCTATTTGGTTTTTTTTGTTTAATTTATTTTAGTTACTCTAATCTTTGTTTGGCCATTGCGTTAGGTTGTCCAATGTCTCATGCCATTAGTGCTGTGTTTTAAAGATGATGTGTCAATTTTTAATGCCTGACGCCATGTTGCTTCAAAAGCGCATCATTCTGCACACCGGATGCGCACATTGTAAGCGCTTCATGTTAAAAACTGCAAAGCACAAAGGGAAGAGCAATTGATGCGTAGTGTATTCTATCTGTGCAACAGTTATTGAGCCTTTCTTTTAACAGTTTTAAATTTCAGTTACTGTGCACGTTAAAAACAATTTATAGTCTTTTCTACGCCCGTGTTTTGTTCTCACAGACACCCGGTAGCAAGTAACAAAACAACATTATACTCCGGCAAGAAGATAAAGTCATTTTTGCAAAATCATAGACACGTATTTACAAATCAAGTATAATGGGAACACAGAATGATCTTGGAGAGAGCTTTACCGAGCTGACTGCTGTAACCAAACGCGACCAGGGTTTAAAGGCTGAACGAATGACTGACAGCCACAGCGGAGAAAAGAGTTTGTGTGAACTTTAATGTAAGGACATAAATATTCATATGTAGCTCACATTAAGCTATCGTATGGCTTCAGAAGTAACACAGAATAATTCACACAATCGGGAAAAAAAAATAAAAATCTCGGATTTGGATCGGCTCTCTCTGACCGATATCCGATCCGAGAAAAATGGCACTATCGGAGCCGATACCCGATATGAATATCGGATCGGCGCATCCCTATGAAACACTGAAACTGAAATAAAGTTTTAATTTAGCCGAATACCTAAACCAAAAATAAAGTTAATTTAATAATAAATTATATTAACAAATGTATTTAATGATCAGCATTTAAATAAAAACAGAGTTGTATATTTTATTATGTTTCTATTCCAGTTTATTGTTGAAATATAAACTTATATACAGTAGCTGTAATTAAAAAAATTTGCAAACATTAAATAATAAAGTCAACAGGTTAAGAAAAATGAATAATAAAGTGCATATAGCTGAAATAAAATAAAATAAAATAATTAGATGAAAAACTAAAATAAATATTTAAATGTTGTCTTGACAACTAACTGGTTTCAGGTTGCTTTGGCTTAAAGGGGTCATATGATGTTGCTAAAAAGAACATTATTTTGTGTATTTGGTGTAATGAACTGTGTTTATGCAGTTTAAGGTTCAAAAAACACATTATTTTCCACATACTGTACATTATTGTTTCTCCTCTATGCCCCGCCTTTCTGAAACGCGTCGATTTTTACAAAGCTCATCGGTCTGAAAAAGCGAGGTGTGCTGTGATTGGCCAGCTATCCAGTGCGTTGTGATTGGCCGATTACCTCAAGCGTGAGACGGAAATGTTACGCCCCTCACATACTGTTGATGCCGTGTCCGGCCGGAGCGACGAGACAAAAACATTAAAACCCATCATAAACTAGGCATTTGTTGCATCCAGTGGGGACATAATTACTGACTTATACTGTCTTTTTACGCATTGGTTGCATCGCGCCGCGTAAACATAAAACTCTTGTCTGCATTTGTGATCGGAGAAATGACAAACAACAAGTGCTACTCTACTGCCCAAAACTCGCGTTTGAATCATCAGTGGCAACGAAAAACACAGCGGCCTAGCGTGAGGGGAAGCCCCGGCTTAGCGTGCGCTGAGGCCGGTATAGAGTGAGCTGAGGCGGGCTGGACTCCGCTTTGTCCACGGTGAAAGCCGATCCGGCGTTCCACAGCGCGAAGTTGATGTATTTTCTGAGCGACCAGCACGGATCAGCTCTAGGCATGACGAAGCGGATATCGTCCTGTTTTGGAAGACCAAACTAAGTAGTTTCACTTTCACGACATGGCGGCGGTGGCAACAACAATACTACAGCGAGAATCAAAGTTACGCCTTCTTTCTTTGCATGAACATTTGGGCGGTGTTATGCAAATCTTCCCACATCGTGACGTAGACATGTGGGGGCGGGTTAGACGAGCCGTTTTAGGTAGGTGTGGTTGACTCTTAATTTTTATAAAGAATATCTCTTTGGATTTGAGACTTTAGTCTTTGCAACTTTACAGATCTTCTTTATGCACCAAGAGCTTGTAACACTCCAAAGAGAAAGGAAAAATTGAAATCGCATCATATGATCCCTTTAAAAGTGTCTGCTAATATATAATAAATGTAAATGTAAATGTAATTTTTAAAAACCCAAGGTGCAAACTGGAAAAATAACACCTCAATTGGTTGATGTTTGAAAATGAAGAAACTAAGAAAATGTAGTTTTACAGTTGTACTGTAAATTATTATTATTATATTTCAATAATATTACTACTGTAAATTAGTTTGATATTATTGTTTGATATTATTGTTTGATATTTTAGTATTTGTTTTTATTATTTTTGATGTTGTCATTGATATATAATCTCAAATTGTAATTATTATTTTTCTTAAATCATTTTACAGTAAAATATTACAACTGTAATTTTGTTTGATATTCTTGTTTGATATTTTTGTTATTGTTATTATTATTATTACTATTATTATTATTATTTCAGCAAAGCGTAAACAAGCACACTAAAAATTAATGTTCTTTTTTTGGCATCAAACATTTTTACATTTTACATTGGAATCACAATACAAAGAAGCTTGAAGAATAAGACGTTCTTTTTAGGTGTAAATATCTATACATTTAAAGAAATAAATAGAGGCTAAATGGATGAGAAATCGCATTTTATTGAGGTTGTAACCATAGCAACAATATACTGTTTGAGTGTTTTTATTCCCTGTAGGAATAGTACATTGACAAAACGTTAGTACGTTCATTAAGTATGATGTCTGTACATTCTCTAAGAAACATGTCTGATCAGTATGTGGTGGACTAGATAATAAAGAAAATGTGTAGTTTTGCACATCCTTAATGTACAGGTATCCTTCACCATAATGTTGATGTCATCGGATTTGTGGAAATGTAATGATAAAAAAATCAATCAGTTTCATTTAACTTCCAATCATAACGTGAGATAAAGTTGACCAGGACATGCGTTCACAGATTATTGATTTCCCATCTTTTTGTAAGATCATCTCCTCCGCCGCATTCTGACAGCTGAGCGAATGTTTCACTAAAAGGTTTCTTACAGTGAGCTGCGGATCACTTTATCGACATCCGTGAGGGATGACCCGGACTGTGTGCGCAATACCAGCGTGCTGTGATTCATTTAAAGAAAATTTAGACTTGGGACAAGATCCTTTATGGACCATTGAGAATGTGATGCGTGTCAGCTGAATTAATTTCCCTTTGAAAAGCGGCTGTCATTACCACCCCATTGGCCAGGTCCTGCTCCCATCGTGCCCAGGGCGCTCCGTCAGCTTGTTCAAGCTGGGAGAAGAGGTTAAACAGGCATTTCCGATGAGCTGACTACTCAATCGGTCCTCCCGTTAATGGGCATTCACAGGACACGAGTCAATGTCACTCAACATCAGCACACTCAGAGGCGTTCAGATATGGCACTCAGGGGCTAATTGATTATCATCCAGCAAGCTATTAAAAAGATATTTTCCCTGCTGTGACGCTGTGGCTTTAAGCAAATGGAGCGAAGTGTGTTTAAAGCAGTGTTTGATTGTTTTATTGTGGTGCAGTCAGCCCACAGGCCAGTGTTGGGGAGTATCTGAGTAAAAGCAGCGACACTACTATAACTTAACTGCAATTTCCAGTGCCTCGGATGTTTTTAGTGTGGCAGTTTTGTAACAAGCTACTTTGTCCTGCAATTAGAGGTGTAGCATGACTAATCATCAATTATCAAATGTGCTAAACTGATCCATTTCTCTCATTTGTAGGTTGGGTGCCATTCAGACTTGAATTGAGATTTTTTTGAATTTGGGGAATTGAACTTGAATTTATGTTGCCCACAAAATACAGAATTGAATTGTGTTTGAATTTAATAATCATTTAATCATTTTATAATGTTTTTAATATGTTAAAAACATTTTAATATATAATATTTTATATTTTTTTATTATAATAATTTTTTTTATAATATTCATATTTGACTAATATTTAAAAAAGTAAATAAAACTTTTAAAACTTACATATTAACTAAATTGATTTATATAGTACACACATTTAACTAAATTAAAAAGAGTATACATAGTATTTCACACACACACACACACACAT
>NW_015654351.1:428687-437715 GCF_001515625.1 Sinocyclocheilus rhinocerous
TTAAAAGAAAAAAAAAAAAAAGACATCGATTTGATTTTATTTGATTGATTGATTTATTTATTTGTAAATTGTTGCTTGGGAATCTACACTTTCACCGTCACACGTGATGTGGATCCAGTTGCATGAGTAGATGTAACTAACACCCTTTCATGTGCTGCAGTTTATCCAGCTTCTTTTTCTACGAGCTGCGGCATAGCACACCATCAGCTCTGATGTTACGACATGATTTTAGAGATGAGCTTGCATATTCATTCACGGAAAGAGCTGTCGACACAGCACACACCTGCAATCCTTAAATCAAGAGTGCATGCCCAGGGGCAACGTCGATTCAGATTTCAGCGTGGAGTGACAGAGAGATAAAACGCTTTTGGAAACAGTCATTTGAAAGGGGACTGCACAGCACCATCAGCAGAAAAAAACAGCAACAGGAGGGCATGGAAATGATGGCTGTGTCCCTCTCCCACACACATTGAGCCGCTGGACCTAAATGCACTCTAAAAATACACTCAGCACAAAATGACAGCACTGGGGCTTCTCAGATTGCACTTGAGGAGGATTCCTGCACCTTGGGGTGGACTGGCGCTCTCTATTTTAAGTGAGGGTGGTGTGAGGACATTGCATGTGTAGTAGTTGTTTAATGGCTCAAAGATTTGATCTGAAACCAGCTTTAAGCATTTACAAACCGAATATGAAAAACAATCGAACTGGTTTTAGATCAGCAGTAAAAATGGCTTTAATCAACTCCTGCTGTTCCAGCTTTAAAGCAGTGTTTGATTGTTTTATTGTGGTGCAGTCAGCCCACAGGCCAGTGTTGGGGAGTATCTGAGTAAAAGCAGCGACACTACTATAACTTAACTGCAATTTCCAGTGCCTCGGATGTTTTTAGTGTGGCAGTTTTGTAACAAGCTACTTTGTCCTGCAATTAGAGGTGTAGCATGACTAATCATCAATTATCAAATGTGCTAAACTGATCCATTTCTCTCATTTGTAGGTTGGGTGCCATTCAGACTTGAATTGAGATTTTTTTGAATTTGGGGAATTGAACTTGAATTTATGTTGCCCACAAAATACAGAATTGAATTGTGTTTGAATTTAATAATCATTTAATCATTTTATAATGTTTTTAATATGTTAAAAACATTTTAATATATAATATTTTATATTTTTTTATTATAATATTTTTTTTTATAATATTCATATTTGACTAATATTTAAAAAATCAGCGTGGAGTGACAGAGAGATAAAAAGCTTTTGGAAACAGTCATTTGAAAGGGGACTGCACAGCACCATCAGCAGAAAAAAACAGCAACAGGAGGGCATGGAAATGATGGCTGTGTCCCTCTCCCACACACATTGAGCCGCTGGACCTAAATGCACTCTAAAAATACAACTTTTAAAACTTACATATTAACTAAATTGATTTATATAGTACACACATTTAACTAAATTAAAAAGAGTATACATAGTATTTCACACACACACACACACACATTAATAAAATGTGTGCATGTCTGTTATTTTTATACACAAACACACACACACACACACACATATACACAATATTAGTAAAATGTGGGCATGTGTGGTATTTTTACACACACACACACACACACACACACATTAAGTCTGAATTAAAGAAAAGATGCATCACTGAGAACATGTTGAGCTAACTAGTAAGAGTGTTAGCTACCCTATAAGCAAGACTGTGGCGGTATCTGCATTCATTTATGAAATTATGCACATCCATTGTGCTTGGATCCAGTTGCATGAGTAGATGTAACTAACACCCTTTCATGTGCTGCAGTTTATCCAGCTTCTTTTTCTACGAGCTGCGGCATAGCACACCATCAGCTCTGATGTTACGACATGATTTTAGAGATGAGCTTGCATATTCATTCACGGAAAGAGCTGTCGACACAGCACACACCTGCAATCCTTAAATCAAGAGTGCATGCCCAGGGGCAACGTCGATTCAGATTTCAGCGTGGAGTGACAGAGAGATAAAAAGCTTTTGGAAACAGTCATTTGAAAGGGGACTGCACAGCACCATCAGCAGAAAAAAACAGCAACAGGAGGGCATGGAAATGATGGCTGTGTCCCTCTCCCACACACATTGAGCCGCTGGACCTAAATGCACTCTAAAAATACACTCAGCACAAAATGACAGCACTGGGGCTTCTCAGATTGCACTTGAGGAGGATTCCTGCACCTTGGGGTGGACTGGCGCTCTCTATTTTAAGTGAGGGTGGTGTGAGGACATTGCATGTGTAGTAGTTGTTTAATGGCTCAAAGATTTGATCTGAAACCAGCTTTAAGCATTTACAAACCGAATATGAAAAACAATCGAACTGGTTTTAGATCAGCAGTAAAAATGGCTTTAATCAACACCTGCTGTTCCAGCATGCTGCCTAGTGGGCTCTGGTGGTCTGCGAGCTTTGGGTGAGCGTGGTTAAGACCTGCAGTAATGTGAATGTTCCTGCATGTCTCAGTACCTCCATTAGTCATAATGAGGTGAGGTTCAGCCACTGCTGCTAATGACAGCCTGTTCCAAAGTGCAGTACAGCACACTGGGCGTTTGAGAGGCAGCGGCTCCGGGGGGCTTCTGTGCTTTCTAATTAATGGATTTTTGTGATTTTACAAATTTATTTGCCTCTGATTTTTTTTTTCTTTTTTTTGTGGGTTAAAGAATGTCTGTGTCATTTACCTTATCATTAATCATTCATTCAACCTCAAATATCCAGCTTGACAGTTAATCACACTGATAATGTTCCTCAGATTTCATGCCATGGATTTTCAAAAATTTTGAATATGATTAAAGCTATCTATTTTTTAAAGGGGTCATATGATGCGATTTCCTTTCTCATTGGAGTGTTACAAGCTGTTCGTGAATAGATAAGATCCCTAAAGTTGCAAAGACTAAAGTCTCAAACCCAAAGAGATATTCTTTATAAAAGTTAAGACTGGTCTATGCCCTCCTAAAACGCCTCGTTTAATCACGCCCCCACATGTCTACGTCACTGTGTGGGAAGATTTGCATAACGCCAGGACTGTTTCCTGATCCTGGAAGAGTAGACTACAATGCCGGCTGTTCCGACTCACAAACTGTAAGTACATTTTCATATTTAAAGAACTTGCCACTGATGATTCAAACGCAATTGTATCTATCTATCTATCTATCTATCTATCTGTCTGTCTGTCATTCTATCGTTCTTTCGGTCTATCGTTCTATCTATCATTCTTTCAGTCTATTGTTCTTTCAGTCTATCGTTCTTTCAGTCTATCGTTCTATCTATCTATCCATCCATCCGTCTATCTATCTATCTATCTATCTATCTATCGTTCTATATTTTTATATTTCTATTATTCTGTATACATATTGTTCTCTCTCTGTCTATCGTTCTGTCTACCTATTGTTTTGTCTGTCTGTCTGTCTATCGTTCTAACTATCTAGCGTTCTATCATCTGTTATTCTATCATTCTATATTTCTGTTATTCTGTATACCTATTGTTCTCTCTATCTGTCTGCTGTTCTGTCTACCTATCGTTTTATCTGTCTGTCTGTCTGTCTGGCTATCTAACAATTGTATTATCTATCGTACTATCTATCTATTGTACTATCTATTGTACTATCAATATCTATAAATCGTACTATCTGTCGTACTATCTATCATACTATCTATCTTTTGTATTACCTATCATACTATCTATCTATTGTACTATCTATCGTACTATCAATATCTATCAATCGTACTATCTGTCATACTATCTACGTATCTATTCTATCGTATTATCTATCACACTATCTATCGTACTATCTCTCTATTGTACTATCTATCTGTCTGTCTGTCTGTCTGTCTGTCATCTATCTATCAAACTATTTATCTATTGTACTATCTATCTATCGTACTATCTATCTGTCGTACTATCAATATCTATATATTGTACTATCTGTCATTCTATCTATCGATCATAGATTCTGTCTGTCTGTCTATTTATCGTTCTCTTATTCTCTCTCTTGTTCTGTCTATCTATCGTTCTTGCTGTCTGTCATTGTGTCTGCTATTCTTCCTATTGTTCTGTCTGTCTTTCTATCCTTCTGTCAGTCTATCATATCTATCATTATGTCTATCTGCCTAATCTTTCTATCTGTCTATTTGTCTATTTATAATTCTGTCTATTATTCTATCTATCCTTCTATCTGTCTGTCTACCTGTCAACCTATTGTTCTATCTATCGTTCTGCCATTCTAGCTAACTGTGTGTTGTTCTATCTGTTTCTATCATTCTGTCTTTCTATCTAACGTTCTATCTGTCTATTGCTCTATCTGTTGTTCTATCTTTGTGTCTAAATAGTTGTTTCTATTTGTCTATCAAATGAAACCGAGTTTATCCTCATCTTGACACTCCTTTGACACTTCATGTATCTTCATTCCGTGTAATTATCATAAAGCAGTCCGGTCCACTGTTAGCTATACATATTATCCTACAAATGCTGTAGCAGAACCTCTACTGATTGACACATTTCTGCATATACCATCATATCACATAGCTCTAGCTAACATTAGTGGACTTCATTGAAATACAGTGCTGCAGTGTAGAATATGGCCCCCTTAATCATTATTTTATGGGAGGGTGAGATGAAAAGACACGAGCTGGTAGATGTGATCGCCCCATTGTGCCGGATGTATTATAATTACCTACAAGGATGTCAGAGAACAGCCCAAACGTGCTGTCCTCCTACCCTGCAGATTGTAGGCTATATTTACAGGTTATGTGATCCACCCTTCTTTTCTCTTCTCCATCTCTTTGCCTCCCTTTCTCTTCCTCTGACGTGCTGTAATAATGATGTAAGACTCTCTCTCTCAAGCTCAATTCTTCCCAGCTGTTCCAATTGACTGCATACAAGCAATACATTTCTCTGTTCCTCACACACATCAGGCACAGTGGCTCTATTAGTGATTACGAACGAGAAACGAGACTGGAACGAATGTTTCAGAAACGTTCCCAGTATTAGATCGTGTTGAACAAAACCCCCTCAGCAGCGGCCGCTGATAACAAACAAGTAGCAGCTCGAATGGATGGAGATGTTTCCTTTACAGTCAATGCATTATTCATTACAGAGGCTATTTTTCATTCACAAAATTTCAGTGTGAGGAAACCCTACTGCCTTTCTCTGCTCACTACTTGACATGTAGAGGTTTTTCCACTGCCACAGCATCTTTTTTACATATGTTTACACTGTGACTGTTCAGCAGCATGACAGCATTTACATGCTGGTCCCAGAAGGTCCTGAGCCAGACGAATAACACAAAAAAGGTTCTTACAGGTTATATAGACCAATGATATCTATCTATCTATCTATCTATCTGTCTATCTGTCTGTCTGTCTGTCTGTATATATTGTAGGTCTGTGCATTAAAAAAGTTTGTATTATTTAGCAGTATTATTTCTGATGGTGAGAATATCTTATTTGCGCTAATATAGCCAGGTTTTACTACAGTACTGTTTTATCTTATCTCGGTTGGTTTGTTGTGACTTTAGAGTCGATAATAAGCTTGTTTCTCTGTCAGGGGTCTGTATGATGTCGGGGTCTTTAGCGGGTTCTTTGTGTGCTTGAGGTCCTGTGGGCCGCGTCTGCTAGGTGCGTAGGTAATGAAAATTGAAGCAGACCTTTGAAGAGGTGGATTATTGCTGGGCTTTTCTCTGCAATTCTCGCAGGAGGAGACACAGATGCTCTCTGACTGCTGAGATAGCAGCCGACCTCAGCTCCGCATGCTCTCATGAAACACTCACGGATGACGTGTCAGACAAAATCCTCTCCCAGCAAGTCAGTGTAGTTCATCTTCCGTGTCTTAATATTTTATTTCAACCTGAAAATCTTTCTGCTGAAACCAGTTAGATTTTTTAATGCTGTTACACTACCATCCCCTAGCAATACTGTAGTCATTTAAAGGATTGTTGTATAATATTATCTGATTTTACAGTTTAAATATGTCAAGAATTAAACCAGAAAATAATATAACGATTAGAAGTTATTTTATTTATAGGATTTGATTGGATTGCTAACAGATAGCTGTTCTCCACTTTCCTCACCCAAAACATGAGGCTGAGAGAGTTATTATATTTTAATAAAAAATGATAAAAAACTATATTTTTCCTTATAATAAAGTCTGTTGATTAATAATGCACAATACAGTGTTCGTATGGTCCCTATAGAATTTCAGGTGCACTGTAAAAATTGATTTTTCAAAGTAGAGTATGTTTTAGAAGAAAACTTTTCAGAATTTCTACTTAAACATTTCACTTTTTATTCAATTTTGCTTGTTGTTTATTTGTAATTGTTTATGAAATTTACTAGCAGTTTTTGAGTGAAAATTGTTTGTACAGCACGTCTTTGGGGAAAAAAATTTACATTAATGTATGAATTTTTAAAAGTCGTGAAAGTTTTGTGAGCATTTTTCTAGCTGTCTGCTCTAAACTGGATTATTATAGTCAACTAAAACTAAAACTGAAACTAAAATTAAAACCATTAAAAAAAGCATTACTTGAAATGAAATAAGCGTTAATTTAAATAAAATATAAAAAATAAAATATTACTTAAAATATTTAAAAAACATAAAAAATTTAATATTAAATAAATATTTCAGCTAGTTGCCATTTTTTAATTACATTTAAATTGATGTACTAAAATAACTAAAACTGAAATAAAAATGAATTAAAATATAGAGAGAGAAACACACACACAAAACAAAAACTACTAATTATGACAAGAATGCACAAAATAACACAACAATTAAAATGAAAAATGTAAAAAATAAATATTGATTTTCTTGTGTAAAATAAAACAAGATGTCTATTAAGAAAGTTTTTTTTTTTTTTTTTCAGGAAATCCACCATCCATTTGAATGACTCCAGAGGCAGTCTGTGACCCGGTTTAAATGGATGACAGCGTCTGAGGTACGAGTCTGGAGAATGATCAGCAGCTCTTATCTTTAGTGCGCCGTGACCCAATGGATGGCAGCATCTGAGGTACGAGTCTGGAGACTGATCAGCAGCTCTTATCTTTAGTTGGCCGCGACCCTGTGCTGCTTCTGTGTGATGGGCCTCATCCTTAGCGCTGTGTGTTAGTATGCAGCCGGGAACAAACACTCAGCACCACTGCCTGCCTTTACAACAGACTGGACACCTTCCAATAACTCAGCCGCTCAAATCTCCACTTAGTTATGACAGCCTGTCATGTGATGCCAGATTGTAAAAATTGCTTAAATGGTTTAATGACATCTGAGGAGCCGCACTATGTCTATCTCGTCTCTCGCTGTCTGTCCCTGCCTTCATCACCCCATCTCTCATTCTGCTCCTTTTCTCGCTTTGTCTCTCATTCTCTCTCACTTCCAACTGGTTTGTTTTGACCTGATTACGCTGATTAAATGCAGTGAGTGTGTGGAGGGTCGCTGTTACAGTTTCGAGTTAGAATGGGAATTTAACGATTCCGATTTCACTTCATTTCTTTACTTTATTTTAGTACTTGGAAGACATTCTTCTCAATAATGGGACCTAACTAACAGGGATGCACCAATATTAAAATTCTGTCTCAAAGTGATGAATATTTTCATGTTATGGCTAATAGAGATTACATAGCTCCTAAAGGGACATGGTGATGAAAAAAAATATGAGATCAAAGGATAAATAATACTTTAATGCTTTTTTAATGTGTTCCCTCCTGCATATGTTTTGTGTTTCGCTGGGAAACTATTTCTTTGCAAAACTTTTGACTTCTTTGTCAGCAAAAGCAAAGTTTTTCAGCAGAATGCACAAATTTTGCAAAAGAACGCAAAAGCATTGAAATATAATTTTTCATCACTATGTTCCTTTAGGGGCTTCATAAAAGACAAATGGTCATTATTAATATATATGTGTCACGAATCCGGTCCATGAACTTCCGTCTGCTTGCCATCAGAGGTCACCCTTTCCATTACATTGACTCTCGCACTACACAAACTGTTGCATCATCCCGGACTACATATCCCATCATCCATTGTACTGATTGCACACAGCACTGATTGCACACAGCTGTATCCAATCACACATTCACTATACATCACTCAATCTGACTCCTATCAAATGGCCGAGTATTGTATGCGCTTATCACCAGCAGTGATAGCTACTTTACAGAGCCCTCGTTAGTTTCCCAGTCCTAGCCTAGTCTTGCCCTGTCTGTTTTCTTGGTTTCTGATCTTTGCCTGTTTTCCTGGATTTATCCCTCTAGATATACCTGTTTGCCATTGTTCGACCCTGCCTTTGTTTCTGACCTCTTCTGCTTTAAATAAAAGCTTGCACATGGATCCACACGTCTCACGTCTTGTCAGTCCCGTAACAATATGCTTTTCAAATATAAAATTAAAGTCAATAAATGGGGATGTGTGATAATTATTGTGTGATTATTAAATCAAAGGCTACAATTTAATTAAATAACTGTATAGTCCATTTCATTGTTATAATTATCAAAAATGTATTTTATTTTACAGTAAAAATGTAATTTACAAGAATATATTTGTCTTTATTTTTATTAGTTGAAACACTACTAGATAATTTTATTAATAATATTATTATTATTATTATTATTATTGACACTAGAGAACCATGAACATGCAAATTTGTCATACATTTTTTTAAATGATTAAAATTCATGTGGTAACAGTCTCAAGTGTTAATATTTTATGTTTGTTTGTTTTTATGTTTTTTGTTTTACCATTGTTATAAAAAATATCTGTGTGTGTGTGTGTATGTGTGTGTACCTGTTTTTCTATTCTGGTGGGGACTTAAACCTGAATACACACAGACTCATGGGGACTCGTGTCACGCTGTGGACCTAAATTGAGGTCCCCACGGGTAAACAAGCTAATAAATCACACACACATAATTTTTTTGAAAATCTAAAAATGCACAAAGTTTCCTGTAAGGGGTAGGTTTAGGTGTAGGGTTGGTGTACGGCAATAGAACATACAGTTTGTACAGTATAAAAACCATTAC
>NW_015654351.1:438569-447243 GCF_001515625.1 Sinocyclocheilus rhinocerous
GATATCTGACCAGACGTGTGTATGTGTGTGTGTGTGTGTGTGTGTTCAGCATAAGAAAGAAACTCATACAGGTTTGGTGTTTGTGTGTTCAGCATAAGAAAAAAACTCATACAGGTTTGGAACAAGTGGAGGGTGAGTAAATGATGACAGAATTTTCATTTTTTTGCACGAACTATCCCTTTAATACAACTCTGATGAATTAAGTGAGTCATTAGACTTGATTCAAACCAGTGACTCATGAGTTCAAGACTGGTCTTTTTGTCCATTTCATTATAAAGAACCGAGTCATTTTTCACAATCAAACCATGCTGTTCATGCTGCATTTAACAAGATGGCAAGTGATCTAATTATTACCTTTGTATCATTTTACATCCCCCACTATTAAGACTTTAAGCTCACAAAAATCATTACAACATAAAAATAGTTTACTTCCATTGACACACTGGCTCTGATTGATGTCTTTGGCTCTCCTGGTTTTGTTCCATTACAGTTTCTGCTCTTCACGCTCAACACTTTGGAGACTGATTGGACATCCTCCATGCTTAATGGCCGCCGGCGGTCCATTCACACAAGGTGTTTCCGTGAACGGCCTTTTGGAAGAATCCCATCAGGAAAATCCAAAACAAGGCACATTGTGTGGCGGCCCCTTGTGGCCGGTGTAATTTGAACGGACAGCGACGTGAATGAGGTCCATTCTGCCGTAGCCGCTTTCATTTGGCCGTGATGAATAGCGCTCTGTGCCACAGGAGAGCGGTCACTCACACTGAGGATCAAGGCCGGCCGGCAGAGGGCTTTTCGTGCCGTTACAGGTTATTAATCGGCGGTCGCTTCCCTCTGGTGCTTCTTGCCAGAGATGGAGGACTTGACACGGCCAGAGGTGCCATGCTGGAGGAGGGTATCGCAGTCTGGGAGCTGGGCCTTCACATTCAGCCCAGAACAAAAGACTTTCTTGTGATAGATTGGCAGAGCTTTTCTCTACGCCTCTGCCTCCACAGGCCTCTTCTGCCCATTTCTTTAGTAATGCTCTTGTTAGTGCACCGCAGTTTCCTGACCCCTGGTTTCATTTCTGGTTGTGGAAAAAAGCTGTCACTGTTAGGCAAGAGCACGGCGCTACTTAAGAGTGATTCATTTGATGTCTTGTTGTGCTTTTTCAAGGTGATATGTGGTTTTTGATGTGTGTTTTTTAAGCTCTAATCTGACTTGTGACTGGCTTTATGCTTCTTAGTTACACTACTGTTCTTTTATTTATTAAGAAATTCCTTGCCAATTTAAAGAAAATTCTATTTGGCAAGGATGCATTAAACTGATTAAAAGTGACTGTAAAGATCATTGATGAAACTGAAAATTTAAATATATTAAATAAATATATTAATTTTTAAATATATTAAAATAGAAAACAGTTATTTTAAGATGTAATATTATTTCACAATATTACTGTTTTTAGTTTTGATTTAGTATTTTTATTTTGTATTTTTGATCAAATAAAGGAATTTAATAATAGTTTAATAAATATTAATTTGGTGTTTTCTACTCTGTTACTGCTCACAGGGAATGGCAGCATTGTGGTTTAATTTTTTTTAACGCACAATATATTTTACCAAATCTTTAAACATTAAACATTTTTTAAATTAAACATTCCCGTTTAGCAATTAAAATGATTGGTTTTTAGTGTTTAATTTATTTAGTCAAATAAAGAACGTTAAAGGGTTAGTTCACCCAAAAATGAAAATGCTGTCATTAAATACTCACCCTCATGTCGTTCCAAACCCGTAAGACCTTCGTTCATCTTCAGAACACAAATTAAGATATTTTTAATGAAATCTGAGAGCTCTCTGACCCTTCATAGACAGCAAGGATACTACCACGATCAATGCACAGAAACGCAAGGACATCAGTAAAATAGTCCATGTGACATCAGGGGTTCAACCGTAAGTTTACAAAGAAGCGCGAATACTTTTTTGCACGCAAAGAAAACAGTGATAACATAATTTATTCAACAATTCTTCTCCCCGAATTACCGTCTTCCACCATTTTGGAGAGTACCCTAGAACGTAATCAACGTAATCAGCGTTGTTTACGTTCAGCATGCGCATGCTTTCTGCTGAACATAAACAACGCTGATTAGGTTGATTACATTCTGGGGTACTCTCCAAAATGGCGGAAGACGGTAGAAGAAGATGAAGGTCTTACGGGTTTGGAACGACATTAGGGTGAGTAATTAATGACAGAAGTTTAATTTTTGGGTGAACTAACCCTTTAATCAGTCAGAACTATGAATATTCAACGCTATCTCACGACGAATTCGTACGTATTTTACGAGGTGGCTAATTCGTAAAAATTCATACGACCTCACTCACTTTGTCTAGACCCCAGTGATGGGTAGGTTTAGGGGCGGGGTTAGGTGTAGGTCATTCGTACAAATTCATACGAATTGTGCAACTCGTAAAACACGTATGATTTAGCAAAAATCGTATGAATTTGTACGAGTGAGGTCGTACGAATTCGTACGAATTAGCCACCTCGTAAAATATCGTAAAAACGGGCTGGAATATTAGTGCATCACTTATTTCTTTTTAATACCAGTATGTTATAGTAGTGTCATAAAATTCGAAATTTATTTTCAGGAAACCTGTCTGAATACATTAATTTTGCAAATCCATTTTTTAAAGCAGAAATTGCAGATTTAATCTTAAGTAGGCAATCTTTATTAGCAGAATATTTGACAGCAGTCATCTTTTTCTTTCAAACATGATTCTTTTCCCCTCACTTGGTTTGCTGAGCAGCTTTCAGAGTGTTCTGCTCGTGGATCTGAGGCCTGAAGTGGCCGTGAGCGTGCAGCCGAGCAGAGAGGTTTGAGACTGAAGAATGTGGGTCATGTTTAAGTCGACTCGTGCGCTGAACCCCATCTTCCCATAAAGTCTTTATGATCCATCTGTGGCTGTCAGAGCAAGCCCCAGTGTTTTGTTTGTCTCCGTGCCGCCACAAATTACTCTCCGTGCTCCCTCGGGGAGCCTCCATTAAACCTGGCTCTGAGATTTTACACAAAGCCAATTTGTCTCAGTGTTTTAAAGTCCTGAATATCACCGTCGCACAGCGCCTCCGCTTTGTGTGAGAAGCGAATCTGAGTTGAGTGGATCTTATCGGTCTCCTTTCTTGTTTCCTCTCTCTCTCTCTCTCTTTGGTTGATATTAGTGTGTTTCTCTGGAGTGCAGTTGTGCCGTGTAAGCAGAGAGCTGTTTGTTCTGTGTGTGGTGTTTCACTGTGCAGCACTGTGGGGTTTTGCATGGCATGCACATTAATTTGTTTTTTTGCACATTTATTCAACTCTGTAGGGTATACAGCATAGCAATGTGGCAAAGTATTATTTTCCTCACTTTCTCACCATAAAACACTACAACTTTAAAGACTGCTCCTTTATTTCCAACAATACATTAATGTAACCAATAATATGCTGTTGCTACATGACCTTTGATTTTTATTTTTTTTTTATCTTTCAGGACCACAGATGAAACGTTCTGTTAAACATCATCGGTATGTTTCTTCAACATCATGATTTTTTACATCATTTTTTAATAAGTTAACTAGATGTTGTTGTTACAAAACAGTTTTTCACAGCTTCGCCGAAAATTGAGAATGATGAATTATGACTTATGGAAGAATTATGAATTTTGCCATATGACAATGCTGTACCACAATGGAAAACCTGCTGTGCTGCCATATGGATGTTATGCATACAATATTACATTTATTGATTTCTTTTCAGACCAAATGAACATAAGAAATAGTGTGTGTGTGTGTGCGCGTTTTTGTGACATATTTTGATTTATGGTGATTTATGAGGACATTGCCCCATGTCCCCATTTTTCAAAACGCTTATAAATCATACAGAATGAGTTTTTTTTTATAAAGTAAAAATGCACAAAGTTTCCTGTAAGGGGTAGGTTTAGGGTTAGGTTTGGTGTAGGGCAATAGCACATACAGTTTGTACAGTATAAAAACCATTACGCCTATGGGATGTCCCCACAATTCAGAAAAACAAACGTGTGTGTGTGTTTATATTTTATAAAATTTCCTTTTATTTGACAATGGTGTTCTCAGTTTTTTTTTTTTTTTAGTTCAGATAATAATATTATTATTATTATTATTATTATTTAGTTCAGATAATAAGATAAGAAGTTTAGTTAAAACTCAAATCTAAGTTTTGACTGCAGGACAATTTCTTGACATTTTTAAATAAATCAAAATATACAACATTAATATGTGGCCCAAAATACATTGCTAATATAGATTTAAAAATAAATTTTCACTAACTTATATTTTCTCTCATATGTTTGGCCATTTAAAATATATTTTCTATTAGAATGCAGTTATATGCCCCTAAAATTGTGAGGGCAAAAAAATCTCACAAAATGTCACTTGCAATATCACACAAGCAAGATTGCTGCTGTTTTCCTCCAATTATCCGCACGATTGCAAATGTGATATTGATTTTATACAACAGTTCAATAAACAAGAAGTTATTTTAGACGCAATAAATTCTGTTTTTGCTCAATTTCGCCAACAAAAATAGTTCCAAAAAGCCACAGCAGAACTGTTGTGCCTTTCTGTGCAACACACAGTGATGTTTTATTACTAAATGAATCCATGTTTTTCCTAGTTTGCCAATTTTCAACCAGCTTTGTTTTGTTACAATGTTAGTAGTATAAGTAAATGAACAATGTGTATTATTTTTCTGTTTCCCTGCCCCAGGACATTTCTGAAAACTACCAGTTTTCTACTGAAGTTTTCTTACTTTTTTTGGCCACAGCTCTTTTTCTCTGTTTTTGTCTGACTTGAGGAAAAAAGTCAGAATTGCAAGATGTAAACTCGCAATTGCGAGAAAAAATTGCATGATAGCAGAATTGCATGATATAAAAAAGTCAGAATTGTGGGATTAAAAAAACCGCATTTACCTTGTTTCATTGTTTCATTCAGTGGGGAAATGGGCTTCCATAGTTTTCTCTAGTAGTTTCTGTAATACTGCATTTAAAAATCACATTTCTACTGCATAAACAGCCAACTTTTATTAAAAACCTCATCATGCCAGTGATGAATTACCCCTTTAATTTTTCCACCTATGTCTGATCCAGTGGAAGTGATCTATAGAGACTGTGGACGGCAGGGTGTAGAGTTCTCTGCTTCCCTCTGGAGCTCCATGTTATTGGAGGCCGCCTGGAATAGATGCCAAGGAATGAATGTCGAATGCAATGGGTCTTCAGACCCTGGCCAATATCCCAGAGTTAGACAGTTGTGCTCCGCTTGTCCAGTCTCGGCCTCAGACGGCATGGCCATGTTTGATGTGAATTGCCCTTGAAAATGGCAAGAGCTTCCTCAAAATGTCCAATCTGATCCAATCAGTCCTTCGGGAAACAGTCATGTTTACAAGTTCCCAGGCAGTGAACGCTTCCATGGAAGAACAACTAGAATTTGCCAAAGTCTATGGCATCAAACCTCTTGACTCAAAGATTTGTTTGAGACACTTAGTAGAATGTAAACAAGGGTCTTGAGTGCAGCTTTGGCTGTGTTTGGATGGAATATTGGTTATTTACTGAATACTGCACAGTAGATACTGTATACTGCCTACAGTTATTTAAAAATAGAAGTGAAAGTTTTTTCTTGGTAAATGCTTGCAATACAGTATGCTACATTATTGTCACATGATCTTTTCACATTGCCTGCACATGGCAATCCAGATGGCATATTGATTTTATTGTTTGTGTTATTTGTTGGTTATTTTGCATTAATTATAAATGACCTTGAGCTTTGAGCTTTCAGGAAGTACATAAATGCATTAATATATTAATATACAAACAATTAAAAGTTTGGAGTACGTTTTTTTTTTCAGCAAGGATGCATTAAATTGGTCAAATGTCACAGTAAACACTTTTACACTGATACAAAGCAATTATATTAGAAATAAATGTTGTTCTTTTATACTTTATATTCATCAAAGAATCCTGGAAAAATAATGGTTTCTACAAACATATTAAGCAGCACAACTATTTTCAACACTGATAAAATTTAAAAAATGTTTTACGAACACCAAATCAGCATATTAGAATGATTTCTGAAGTATCACGTGACAATGACCGAGGTAAATTCAGCTTTACATCACAGAAATAAATTACATTTTTACGTATATTAAAATTGAGAAGTTAATTTAAATTGTAATAATATTTAAAAATATTTATTTAAAATTTTTTGATTAAATAAATGTAACCTTGGTGAGCACAAGAGACTTCTTTCAAAAACTTTACAAAATCTTAATTTTTTTTGTTGTTTTTTACAAAACAGAATATATATATAAAAAAAATAAGTTCTGTGTAAATAAAACTTTAATTTATTTATTTAAATGTCCTGGATTTGACAGACTAGTCAAATAATCAGTCAAGAAAGAAGTGAAGTCACGGCTGGAAATGGAAGGTCAAACATTGCATTGTGGGATGCATTGTGCAAAGTGCGCTTTGTTGTATAAAATTTGAATTCTTCAGCATTTTCTTTGCACAATTGTTCCTGCTGATAGTGTATTAAGACTATGAAAATGTCGCAAATTTCTTCTCTCTATTATCTGATTCTAGATTGGCCTTAAAGGCCTCGTAAAACAAAGTGAAACTATGGTTGAAACTCTTCTGTGGACGGATCCTCTGCAGTGTGGATCTGTCTTTATGCGATGCCAGTCTCAAGCTGAGGCTGCGGCCTTGCACTCTAATTTATTTAGTCTCCCTCCATTCCATTTCTCCTTCGTGAAAAGCAAAGGCCCGTCCCTAACAAGACTGCACTGAGCAATAGGAAAGTGGGCGGTCTGCAGCTGGAGGCCGAGATGTCACGGCGGCTGAGCCCAGCTGGAACATCTGTCCCCTGCATTGGAGCTTCTCTGTCAGGGGACGGCTCTGCCTCTGTGTCACATTCAACCCCCTTCAGGGAGGAGAAAAGACCCTCTGTCCCACTGGGGGAAAGGAGATGCGACTCAGTCTTAAGTGTGAGGCGTCTTTATTCTCACGTACTCTCTCCATCGCTCTCTCTCTTTGCCTCAGTTCTCAGCTGGATTGAATTTGGGAGCAGATAGCAGTTTTGTCACGTATGGTGCTCTGTGGTCACCTGTAGTGTTGCTGTGGTTTCCACAGGGCCGAAGCCTTTTGAGATGATCTTTGTGCTGCTGTGGGGTGCGGTGTGCAGAAGAATAGCATTTCTCCATCTGTTGTCATGGTGTTGAATTGTGTGCAGATTCCACAGCGTAGCTTGAGAGATTTGCTGTCGGTTGATGGACTTCTTTTGCTTAAGGAAACACTGTCAGGGTATTTGTGTGCCCTTCAGGGGCCTTTTACTTTTATGGCTGCTTTAAAGTTATGTTTCAGCTCAACTTCCTGTAAACATTTGTCTTTTTTATTGTATTTTGGGGCCTTTTGCTTCTTCTTTATTGTAAAGCAGCAGAGAAAAGACGAGAAATTATGGGATAGAAAGAGAGAGGAGGGGAATAGGATGAGGATACGACTATCATTATTCTCAAGTTAACCCCTTCAGGGCTTCTCATTGAGGTCCTGATCACCTTATCAGTCTCATTAGTTTTGTTTTGCAGTAATGACGGGCTGACTATACGTTATTTCTTACATAAATCTTAACATGAAAGGAAAATGAGGATTAGTATGCCAGTGATCCTCAGTATGCCTCAGTTCAGTACTATAATTTAACTGGTTTTGTCTTTTTCACGTTTTTAACGGTGATTCATATTGCTGTTGTAGTCATTTATATATAGTATTCATGAAATATTAAAATAAAATAGATATGTTTAATATTTATAAGTAATATTATAATGTAATGATGTAACTGATGTATAAATACATAATTTATTACGTTTTATTACATTTTATATATGAATGAGACTCTTTATAAAAGAATTGACAATTGGGGGCTAAAACGAGTTTAGCTTAATAATCCAGAAAATTTAAAGGTTACTGCTACAATTTAATTTATTTTATTTGATTGTATTGGAAATTAATTTTAATTCAATTTAATTGGCATACTATGCATTATAGAATATTTTGCATTATGACATTATTTTCATGGCAGTTAATGGCACATTTTATGTCCCAGTTCAGTACAATAATGCAACTGTTACTGTCTTTTTCAAAATTTTAATGATGATTTATATTGCTGTAGCAGTCATTTATGTGTAGATTAGATTAGATTAGATAGACTTTTATTGTCCCGAAGGAAAATTGTCTTGGACACATACAATCCAGTGACTGCTGCTTAAGTAAGTAACACATACACAACACATACACAAACTGCTATCAACCAACCAGTTGCACACTACATCATACAACACACCTGTAATCGTCATAATAATAAGATACAATAAAAATTTTTAAAAAAAAATAAAATAAAAATAATATACATGAATATCGTTACAATTAAAACACCGTTATGGGGGCAAACCTCTGGCTGACTTGTCATTTAAAGCTTTGATGGACAGAGGGACAAAGGAATTCTTAAAGCGGTTAAGCCTGCACTGGGGAAGTCTAAAGCGTCTTCCTGAGGGAAGAAGCTGATACTCAGGGTGGAGGACATGGGTGGGATCTGAAATAATTTTCCGGGCCTGTCTGATGATGGTTTCAGCAAAGACAGCCTGAAGTGT
>NW_015654351.1:448748-487665 GCF_001515625.1 Sinocyclocheilus rhinocerous
AATCGTCATAATAATAATAATAAAATTTATTTATTAATATTTATTGTCAATTATAGTGTAATATTTATTGTCAATTATAAATTATATATATATATATATATATATAATATTATTTCAATTATTTTACAATGTAATGATTTAACTGATGTTCAAATAGATAATTTATTAAATTTTATAACATTTTTGTATTAATCCCTTTTTCATGTCACAGTAGTGAGAATTGGGGGTTAAAAAGTTGAATTGACGTTGAGTAAAATTATCCTGAAAGTGTAATGTTGTACTGATTTTTTATTACATTCATTCATTCAGTCCGATTAACTAATGATTCAATAAAGAAGTGAAATAAGTTAATGAAAATATATCGGGTGCTACTACAAGACTTATTTTATTTTATATATTAACCCTATTTTTATATTATTTTATTTTTATACTATTTTTATATCATAATATTTTTATTTTATTTTTATTTTATTCATTGTATCCATGACACCTCTTTGTTCTATGGCCAGACAGAGAAAACAATTTGTTGAATATTTGGTTGCCTTGCCAGTGCTAGCATGCTCTATTTCATTCTTTTACTTGTATATTTACTTGTTCATTTGACGGCAGCCATTTAAAATTCATTAAATAAATCCCATGCTAATGGGGTCCAGTGCTTGAATGGCCTCTCTTGAAGATGAGCCTTTAATAAGAGGCCGTCTTTAATCCCTCACACCCAGCGTTCAGCTTCTTGAGGCCATGAGGGCTTTAAACTACTGTTACACATCACAGAGGTTGATAGATTGGTCTGCAAGGCTCCCGCTCAAATCAAATATGACCCTGGCTCATTTAGACTGACTCCAATTATGAATGGAGTGAATTAATTCAGTGATACTTTGCCTAATGAAATGTGATTCATAGGGTTGTTTTAAGGCAGCGATGGGACATAAATCAATGGCTCATCCACCTGATTGACTGTTTGTAAAACGGGCCGTGACCTCCCACTCATGTACGAAAATGTGTTTGGAATTGCTGGAGCTTTCTGCCTTATTCCGTCATAAAATATGGATGTTCCTCCTCACTCCGGTATGTGATTTACAGAGCTCTTCTCCGCATGAACACACACCTTTGCAGTCAAACAGAGCTTAAGGTAAAGTAGGACATCTTTCCAAGCCTCTATAGCAGTTAGATCTTGAAAATGGATGCAGTTTGGCAGTTGAGCGTGTTTTGAAAGTGCTGTTCAGTGTGTTTGCTGTAACAGATGTTTGATCTGTAATACAGCATCATTACAGTGTCATTACAAAAAGCATGCCATATAAAGACGCTTACGTTTTTAATGCAACATAATTTCCATAGATCTCAACAACTTCTGGATAGGGGCCTTGGGAAATAAGCATACGCTTCTGCTTCTCAGCAAGGACCGTGTGTGTGTGTGTGTGTGTGTGTGTGTTTGAGACAAACCAGCCCACTGAAAGAAGTGCACCCCAAGGAAGCCAGTGCTGATTGCATCCTTGCATTCAACATCCTTCCTTGCTGCAACTGAGTCCCTCCCTTAAGCTCCTCTCTTTCCCTCCACCAGACGATCCAAATTAAATGTTGACTCTCCATCTCTCCTTGAAGACAGTGCAGTGGGAACACATCTCTGGACTGTTGAATGCGATGGCAGCTGGTGATTCTCAAGAGCGGGGAAACACAGATGTCACAATGGCGGCAAAATGTGTCCTTGAATCAATTTTTTTATTTAGGTCAATTAGTCAGTTTATTATGGTGTATGTTGTTCCCAAAAGCAAAACACATACACACATACACTGATGGTGAAAAATTGGTTTATGCTCACCAAGGCTGACCAAAAATACAGTAAAATAGTAATATTGCGAAATATTATTACAATTACAACGATTTTCTGTTTTAATAAATATTAAAACGTTCGGCACAGCTAAATTTTCAGCATCATTACTCCAGTCTTCAGTGTCACATGATCCTTCAGAAATCATTCTAATATGCTGATTTGCTACTTAAGAAACATTTATTATTATTATTATCAATTCTGAAAACAGCTGCTGCTGTTTAATATTTTAGTGGAAACTGTGATAGACTACTATACAGAAGTTAGAAAGAAAAATAAATTCATAATTTTATTCAAAGGATGCATTAAATTGATCAAAAATGACAGTAAAGACATGTTTAATGTTAGAAATGATTTCTATTAAAAATCCTGAAAAAAGTAATACTGCTGAACTGGATGCTTCAACTGTTTTTAGCATGGATAATAATAAACCTTTTACTTGACAGCAAATCAGCATATTAGAATGATTTAAAACTGATTGAATGATTTACAATTCAAATCACATTAAAATAAAAAATAGTTATTTCAAATTGTAATAATATTTCACAATATTATGGTTTTTACTGTATTTTTGATCAAATAAATGCAGCCTTTGTGAGCATGAGAGATTTATTTCAAAAATCTTACCAACTCCAAACTTTCAAACCACCTTTTCTTCACTGGAATTGTGAATGACGATGTGCATGGCACCATAATAGTGAAAAAAAGTACACCTGCTGTACATTTGCCAAAATGCAAAAGTCTGTAATTAAATGATTTCATTAGGAGTGTCTTGAATCTAATTATACCAAAACCATAATCTGAGCTATTTTATCCAAATTAATTTTACGTCTCTACTGTATGCCAACAATCGTCTCGTTTGTTTCTATTTTTATTCCTCCTAAGGAGCAGACAGGCAGCAGCACACTCCCCGTGTTCTCCTCCTCTGGGGGTTTTCATGGCTGTAAGTGAGAAGAGCACTCTAAAGAAGATAGCCAAAACAGTCTTGCTCAAGATCATGCACAGCCCTCTTGGGTCTGAACACTTATCACATTTACACTGAATGCAAGTAACCAAAATCTCAGCTTTATTCATTGTTTATAGCCAACAAGATCTTATCCAACATTTCTGAGGTTTCTTCTCTCTCAAGGCAGTTTTAGATCTGGAGAGTGTGACTCTTTATTCTCCGTCTCAAATGTCTCCGAGGACTCTCCGGGGAGGTAGACGCCGAATCCTGCCATGTTTCACAAGCGCTCGTGTCCTTGAGGGCTCATCATTTCAGTAAAGTTTAATGAAGTCTTTACAGTCACAGGGAATAAGTTGTCGCTCGTCTGCTCCCAAGTTCAGCAGAAAATATTATCTGGAAAATATTTACTTTGTATTAAGTTGACAGCATTTTTTTTTTCCAGCTATGAGTAGAGTGATGTATAAACCTGAAGAGAAAGAGAATATTGCCTAAAAGGAATAGTTCTCCCAAAAGTAAAAATTTGCTGAAAATTGACTCACCCTCAGGCCATCCGAGATGTAAGTGATTTTGGTTTTTCATCAGAACAGATTTGGAGAAATTTACCATCATATCACTTGCTCACCAATGGATCCTCTGCAGTGAATGGGTGCCGTCAGAATGAGAGTCCAAACAGCTGATAAAAACATCATAGTAATCCACACGACTCCAGTCTATCAATTGATGTTGTGTAATGCAGTGAAACTGCATGTTTGTAAGAACCAAATCCATCATAAAGGAGTTTTAACTTTAAAACGTTGCTTCTGGCCAAATTAGTCGTTCATTATCAATAATAACGCTTCCTGGAATGAAAAAGTCTATCCGCAACATATTTGTTTCGAACTGTTTTGGACTATTTTCACTTGTGAACACTGCTTGATCTGTGCATATTTCTTTCCTGATTCAGACAAGATGCAATATTTTGGATAGAGGACTTGTATTTTAGCCAGAAGCAGTGGTTTGAAGTTAAAAACGTCCTAATGATGGATTTATTATAAACACATAGATTTTGGATTGCTTACATTTCTTGTGGATTATTATGATGTTTTTATCAGCATTTTGGACTCTCAATTTGAGAGCATCCATTCACTGCAGAGGATTCATTGGTGAACAAGCGATGTAATACAAAATTTCTTCAAATCTGTTCCAATGAAAAAACAAAATCACATCTTGGATGGCCTGAGGGTGAGTAAATGTTTAGCAAATTTTCATTTTGGCATGAACTGTTCCTTTCAAACCCCTGGTGAGCAAAGCAATGGAGGTGAGGGGAAACTCCTTAGAAAGATACAACAAATACTTGAATGTAGTTCTGGAGGGCTGGAAGGTTTTTTTTGTTTTTTTTTCCATTTTTTTTACACATATATTAAAGACCGTGTCTGTCAATAAAAAAAACACAGTTAATGATTTCCTTCTAGTCTTTAAAAAGCATGATAATGTACAAAAATATTAAATGTTAGCTTTTCATTAATAATATTATTATTTTATTTTTTTACATGTTTTATTCTCTGTTGCGCTTCTACATTCAAGCATTCAAAGCCAGTGTTGGGGGTAACTCATTACAAGTAATGCGAGTTACGTAATCAGATTACTTTTTTCAAGTAACTAGTAAAGTAACGCATTACTTTTTTAATTTACGAGAAAATATCTGAGTTACTTTTTCAAAAAAGTAATGCCAGTTACTTTGTTTTTCCATGTATTACTTTAAAAAGTAACTTTCCCCAACACTGTTCAAAGCTATACAATAGATTCAAGGATTCAAAGATTCAAGTCTTACATTTCATGCATTCCCTGTTAATCAAACCCATGACCTTGTTTCTAGCATCATTTTGTAGCAGGAATGGCTCGACAGAATTTCAATGCCATTTTTCTGCTTTACGCTCATCTAAATGCCCATAAAATCAAAACAAATTGGTTAGTCACTTTACATGTTATTCAACTGCTTTTCTTCCCAAGTAGGCGGGTTTTGTCTGTTTTCAGGCATGAATGCTACGGCTAACTGAAATCAGTTAGCCTATATCTGTTTAAATATAGATGTTAAGTATGTTTGTCCTCAGTCCCAAAACATGAACATAATCTCAATTTGCCAGAGGCTTTAGTGTAGCCTTGTGTGAAAACCTACACATCTGTTTCCATTTCTGCATTGTTTCTTCGTGGTCATTATCTCTGTCCTGTTCATTCTGAGGTCAAATCTTTGAAAGATGATGTCCTCCTTTGCTGAAATCTGCCATTTGTTGATCATTAATGCTTCCATAATGAGTAACTGAAATTGCCTACACTTGACAGTAAGGTTATATACAGCCAGTTTTATGTGTTAATTCAATACAATTCATTATAAATAATGTGTTAGAAAAGGATCACATGCAACACAGTGGTCAAAAAACAAGGCTATTCAGCTTACTTTTTTGCAAATTCAATGCTTTACACATCTACCAAAGTGATGTAAAGTCTTCAAATTATCTTCATTATGTGATGAATTAATCATTAAATATTTTTTATTGATTTGAATTGAATTGTGTGTGTATATCGTGATGAGTTTTGTTCATCAAACAAGAAAAAGTTCTGGATTTGTATGTGTAGACTAGTGCAATTTTTAGTGCAGAATGCAGATCTTCTGCTCTCTGTGTCCTCTGTACTGTCTGTTCTTGGCCTAACAAGTGAAAAGGTCCCTTGAAGGCACATGCAATGTTGCATTTCCCTTTTCATTTTTCTGAGAGAGTGCCGTAACCACAGTCTCGTCTCGTGAATGAATTGACATGAAATAAATATGGAAGCTTTTAAACTGCAATCTCTCTGAAAAGCTGTAGACTTTAAGATAACATTACAGCTTTTGAAAAAGAGCCGTGCTCTTTACAAAGCTCACACATAATAGTGGATTCATTATGGTGATTCCAGCGCTGGGGGAGATAATGAAGAACATGACACAGGTTTATCACTTGACAAGATGATAAAAGCTGGTGCGTAACAAGAGCCAGGATGAAAACGGCCTCGCTCAACCAAGCTGCCTGCGTGATAAACGTACAAGTGTTTTTTATTCAACTATGGCCATATTTGACCATTTGGACTTTGGAATGAAACTCTGTTAAAGGCATAGTTCACCTAAAAATAATATTCTGTCATCATTTACTCACTCTCATTTCTTTCTAAACCTGAATGACTTTTGTTTTCTTGTGACAGAATTAAAAAAGCTAAACATTTCAGTTATTTCGTCCTGTAACAATGTCCAATATAGAAGTGCATCCATGCAAAACATCTGTCATAAACAATCTTAAAGGTCCCATATTGTCAAAACTGAAATTTCCTGGCTTTTTTCCACGATAACTGAGGTCTATCATTCATTTTGTGGTGGAAATGACCAATTTGAAACAAAATGACAGATTACGTTGTATTGATAAGGCTAATTTGGATAAGGCATTTATTTATCCTAAATATACACATTTAAATAATATTTTCACACTTTTTTTTCATAATTTCATAAGTAAATGGCAGTTATTTATAACTTTATATCATTTTTTGCTAGGGCTGGACGATATGGCCAAAATTTATATCATGATATATTTCTTAATTTCGGGTCGATACGATATAATTCCTATATCGATATGAACACTATTAAAAAAAGTCGTAACAGCTGCCAAGAAAGCCCACAACAGATGTCTGTCTAACAAACTTATGAAAAATGAATTTGGCAAGTCTATGACACCTCATAAAATAATTTTAAGAAAGAAATTTGAAGAAAAATAAGCTCCTTGTACATAAAAGCACCAATAAAAGAGTGGGATTCACCAAACAGACCTTTAGACAATACAGCATGAGTGTAATGCAGCATTATTACAGCTGAAAGACCTTCATGAAATGTAATCACCTACTCTTGTGTAATTTACCAGCTGTTCAATTATGCATCCCTGCCTTTCTGATGGAGTCTGGCAGATCCAGCGCGAGTCTCTTTTTAAGGAAACGAGCTGCTGTGACCCAAAGATGCTATAAAAAGTGCTTTCATGGAGGAAAATAGAGATGTCAGCATCATGCGGTGAAATGAACAGTGTGCTTGATACGTTTTTTAGACAAGTAGGCCTCATTCATTTGACCAATTATTTATTTTGTTCGTTTCACATGCCGTTGTTTTGATGGAACCAACAGGAAGCGAGCGAGACAGCCATCGACCGCACTAGTCGAGGTGTGAGTGCCTGACTGCATCCATTTGGTGTTGGAGGAAGACGGTAAGCCTGAAGATACCTTCTGTCAGCTCTTGCTTGGAGCAGAGAGAGATTTCCCACAGAGACCGGTCGCATTAAATATGTATAAAGAGGAAGTGGACTGGATCGCAGACACTAAAGTGAGAATTAATTCTGGAGGGCTGAAAAACTAGATCTCGCTGAGGGCGGCATAGATGCCGGTATGTTCTGAAAATCAGACGGGAAATCTGGTCACCATGGCATCCAAAGCATCAGATCAAACAGGGTTTCTTTAAAAATAAACAATAGCCAAATTAGCAAGGATATTGATTTCAAATGAATGAATGAGATAAGCTTTACTGTCCCCGACGGGAAACTGTCATGAATTCATGGTGCGCACCCATACACAATGACTTCTTGTTCCCCACCATCTGTAAATAAGTCAGTAAGGGAACAATAATACCACATAAATCATCTCACAATAGATCTATAATAAAAATATAACTAGAAAACAACATGTTCCTTATTAAAAAAAAAAAAAACTTTTTTTGCTCAAAGTCTAGTGAGCTGCTTACATAGACATCATTACTTACTATTATAGTTGTGTTCCAGAAAGGAGGAACATTGAAAATTCTAAGATACCTTCTTTTGGCCACAGCAGCTTTGCATATATGCTTTGTGAAGAAAGACAATTCCATAATACATCATGACAATATCAGTAAAAACTACTGAAAAAAATTGGTGGAGAAAACAGGAAGTGGCAACTCTAAATATACTTAGAATTCATTCAGTACTTGAAAGAATTGATCAGATGTTTTAGTGTTCATTTTCAAGGATTCATTCTTATAGTGTTCCAAATAGGTATGTTTTAGTGTCCATTTTTAATGATTCACTCTTATAGTGTTCCAAATAGGTATGAGATTTAATTTCAGTTATGATGCTGCTATAGACGGTAGTCATCTATGGCTGCTCACTAGTTTATAAACCAGAGCCATAGAGACATATGATATTGGTCTCCTTTGCAAAACATCTTTCTTTGCAACAATTTGCCACTAATGTGTGGTTAATTTGCGGCAGCAATGTTTGCCAAATGTTTTCTAAAGGGATTTGGCACAACTCTGTAGTTATGCAAGGGAAGCCGTTTGTAAAGAGTTATTTATTAGTGTTATTTAATCGATTTAAATATTTGATAATAAAAAATAAAGGCCTGAATTTTTCACTGAAGCACATAAGTGCATTAAAATGTTCTTCCGTAGAACTTGGTATTAGCACCAAGATCATGGGTTCAGTTCACAGGGACATGCAGACTGATAAATTGAATATTTTAATATGCATACAACATCTGCCAAATTAATTAATGTAATTTAGTGTTTTATTTATTTATTTTGAGATATTGTGATTTGTCCTCATATTACAGTGTGGTTAAGTTGCTCTGCAAAATTGCCAGATGCGCTTTTAATGTTTTTGTATGACGCTCAGAAATAGTGTTCCATATAGGTATGAGATTTAATTTCTGTTACGATGTTGCCAAAGAAGGTAGTTGCCTATGAGTGTTCACTAGGTTTTAAACCACAGCCAAAGAGACTTATGTCTCTCAAAAACGTATTCTATGCAACAATTTGCCACTAAATGTGTGGTTAATTTGCGGCAGCAAATGTTTTCTGAAGGGATTTGGCGAAACACTATTTTTATGTGTGTTATTTAATAAATTTAAATATTTGATAACAAAGGAAAGGCCTGAATTTATCAGTGAAGCACATGAAGATGTTATTCTGTAGCTTAACTGGTAGAGCTTTGCATTGGCATCTAAAGGCCATGGGTTTGATTCCCAGGGACATGCATACTGATAAAATGTAAAATCATAATGTGTATAAAGCATCTACCAAATGAATTAATGTAATTTAATGAGTTTGTTTTCTATTTTCCTGTGATACTGTCTCCCACTCTGTCTGCTTCAGAATAAATATTTTATAAGATGAGGAAATATCCTTCTACATGTGAAATCCCTTTGAAAGCCTCAACGGCACCAAAGTGATGTACTTTTTACACCCAGTAATGTATTTGGCTTGAGAAACAATGGGTGCTGCATTATATGCCGTGCCCCTGGAAAGGGGAAAGTGTGCTGGCTGTTGCGTGCGTCTGGTGTTTGGTGTGGCACACGGGCACAGTCGTAGCCTGCAGCAGGCCAGCATGCCGAGCAAAGCTGCTTTCACACTCAATCCCTCATGTCGGAATTGGAACATACAGTTCATATATAGTGTAAGATACTGTGGGGTCCAAAAGTCTGTAATTTTCTATCTGGAGTTATATCATAAAATATAATCTCTCTCTCTCTCTCTATATATATATAAGACGTATTTAAGATTCTGCACACTGATATGCATCTGCAAGGAAAATTATCTTGAGAGATGTGTTTCGTGATTTTCAATAGTAGATCATTCATCTAACTGTTCATTGTTCCTATGCAGCAGTATAATTGATAAACTATTCAGCTGAAAGGTGTGCTAAATTCCCCTTTGTGTTTTTGGCGTGAACAGACATGCCGTGCAAAACATGAGCCAGGAGCTTTTCATCGGCACCCTTCTCACTTTCTCTGTCTCTCCTACACACACACACACACACACACGCAGCAGTGACTCTGGGTCCTCACTGGTACCTCTGCCATTCAGAATGCATCCTGCCCTCATGTGGTGCTCAGAGCGGAGAACTTCTTTTCCATCCTCTCTGTTTACTGTTAAACTCTTTTTCATCAAATCTATTTGTACTAGACATGAATCTCTATTTTGGGACACCGTGACTGCATTTATTTGATCACAAATACAGTAAAAACAACACATTTGTGTTACAATTATTACAGTTTAAAATAACTGTTTTCTATTTGATTGTATTTAAAAATGTAATTTATTCCTGTGATTGCAAAGCTGAATTTTCAGCATCATTACTCTAGTTTTTATTGTCATATCATCCTTCAGAAATCATTCTAATATGCTGATTTGCTGCTCAGTAAGCATTCTTCAGTGCTTAAAATGAATTGCCATCTTTTGTAACGTTATAAATATATTTGCTGTCAATATTGATCAAAATTTGCATCCTTGAAAAAAAGTACTAAGTACTAAAAAAAACATACTTAATGCCTCATGGGAGTTTTTTTTCCCACAAAATAATATAAGTACAGTCTTTTGCCTTTTTTTTTCTTTGAATCAGATGTAATGGTCTTATTCATCTTGATGCTGGTTGGTTTGTCTCTCTGAAGACTTTTTAAAAAATTCCCACTGGTGAAAATGAATGGGAAAAAATTACTTTCGGATCCAAAGCTGCTAAAAACAGTTCCCCTTGTATAACAATAAAACGACAAACCCGCTTGTAATTATGTTGTCTGCTTGCTTTAATATTTTTCTTATTCAATTTTTTTATGAGACACAATTTGGTGGGCAAAGAGCAATTTCTCCAGGCTGTTGAAAGCTCATCTCATTTATTTCAGGCCAGGTGGCTGTCATTGTGCACATTCTGCTTTGAATGCATTATGACAGCCTACAGCGAGCTATTTAATACTTTATACCTAGTTTAAAGCTTACCTCAGGTTACACAGATCACACTACCCCGGGGCAATGCACTTCACTTAAAGATACATTACAGTGTGCTGTCGCTTAACAATGAGGATTTAGCGTGAAGAGTCTGTCTTTGTCCTTATCACAACACTGGCAGAATCAGGATTCTGTTTACTGGCTTGTTTTTAGCATGGATTAAACAAATGAGTCATATCATATTTATGGTTGTAAATTATCTATCTATCTATCTATCTATCTATCTATCTATCTGTCTATCTGTCGTTCTATCTATCTATCTATCTATCTATCTATCTATCTATCTACCTATCATCGTTCAGTCGTTCTATCTATCTATCTATCTATCTATCTATCGTTCTGTCGTTCATCTATCTATCTATCTATCTATCTATCTATCTATCGTTCTGTCGTTCATCTATCTATCTATCTATCTATCTATCTATCTATCGTTCTGTCGTTCGTTCTATCTATCTATCTATCTATCTATCTATCTATCGTTCTGTCGTTCATCTATCTATCTATCTATCTATCTATCTATCTATCTATCATCGTTCTGTCGTTATTTGTCTATCTATCTATATCTATCTATCTATCTATCATCATTCTGTCGTTCTATTTGTCTATCTATCTATCTATCTATCTATCATCGTTCTGTCGTTCTATCTATCTATCTATCTATCTATCTATCTGTTTTATCGTTCTATCTATCTATCTATCTGTCTATCTATCTATCGATCTATCTATCGTTCTACTGTTCGTTCTATTTATCCATACAGCTGGTTTAAGTGGGTATTTTTTAGCAGAAAAACCCATAGCAATACCACATAGCAAGGCTTAAATTTCTTTAAACTTAATATCTCTTTAAACTATTTACATTTTTCAACCTTCAAATGTCAAACTAATCTTCAAACTTCCAGGCAAGGTTTTGTCAATCCAAAATTCTAAGTTTGTTTTACAAATAACATCCTGTCAGTGCTATGTTATGATGGCGGATAGCTTGAATGAATAATTTGAAAGCAAATGTGAAGCGTATCTAACGCATCTAAAATTATTCTAGTGTAAGTTAATATCTCACGGTTAAATTTTTTTCTTTTTGGCATCCATATCTCCCTCTCTCAGCACAATTATCAGATATGGAAGTGAGTGAAACCTGATCAGCATAATTAGGAGCGTATGGAGTGCTGAGTAAGCTCCAGAGAGAACCTGCACTGTTCACTCAAGCTGTATGATTATTCCAAGCTCACTACATGTGCTGCGGCAATTAGTTCCTGCCCTGGACACTGGCCGACAACATACTGTTTGCGTTTAGCAGCTGTAGTGAGAGCTGATGTTTGAAAGAGATGTCATCCTGCATTACAGCCTCAGGCTTGTTTCCTCATGAGGGGCTGGATGATAGAGATGCACAAAAATGCACAATGTGCACGGTGTGTGCATGTCAGTGGTTCCGGATGGTGTACATTTGTATGAAAAATGTTCAGTTCTGACAAACAGCTGCAAAAAGCTTTGTTGAAAAATTTTTTATTAAATGAGTATTTCATCCAAAAATGAATAGTCAGCTGGTCATTGTCACAAACTACACCCTGACAAGCTGAGCAGGACAACACTCCTTAATTGTCCTTTTTAATACAACAGTTAAGGTCCTCAAATTGATTGATATTTTTCAGCAAATCTTTATGCAGGTTGCACTGACACACCAGTAGGTGGCAACAAGCTTCTCTCTTTATGTGTGAGTGACTGAATCACAGTCAGTCGATTCATTCAAAACACAAATTTAGTTGCCGCTGATAGCCTAGTGGGCAGTCCCAAGTTTGAATCCCGGCTCGAGGACCTTTCCCGATCCCACCCCCCTCTCTCTCTCTCTCTCTCTCTCTCTCTCCCACTTCGCTTCCTGTCTACTTTACACTATCCTATCTTAATAAAGGCAAAATGCCAAAAAAACTAATCTTTAAAAAAAAAAAACTGATTCAATCGGGGCAAAAAAACACGTAACTGTGAAAGGGAGTTACTGAATCATTCACTAAACTGATTTGTTAAAAAAAAAAGAAGGCAAATCAGAATTTATTATCACATTTATCAAGAATTTATCAAACAAGCTGCTGTCTTTATTAGTGAGTCATGGAGGTATTCACTCAATCAATTTTTTGAAAAGATTGATTCATTCGGGGATGAAAAATGTAATCGTTTTTATAAACAAGTCACTGAATCATTCACTCAACCTATTTGTTCAAACATTGATTAATTCAGGAACGTGCTGCATTAATAACAATGTACTGCATTCATAAATTCATACGACTTTACGCTGTAGAAATACAAACGGAAGACAGAAGACAACGAGCGCAGCTCTGAAAAGGGGCGAAGAAATGTATATACAGCCATGAAGGAAAATAACAGCATCAGTTGGAACAAAATGAGGGTGAGTAAATAATATTTTTAGAGTGAACTACACCTTTAACAGGATTTTTTTTTTATTTTTAATTTTTTTATGGAGAACATTGATTGCCGGTTGTTTCTTTAGCTCAGATTTCCTGAATGGTGGTCCTTCATACTGAACTGAATTTCCAGGTTTACATCTCCAGGATATCGCATTCATAATTTTAAAATCCACGGATATTAAAGCTGTATTTGCAGGAACGCGGTTAAATCAAAATGAGATGCTTTCCAAGAACTTCAGATTACACAAATTCAGTTGTTTATGACAGGCGTTTCGTTGATGGACGCTTCAAGCAGTTTCAGTGAGAAAACAGTGTTTAAAAAGCTCCTCAGGCTGCTCAGCGATTTCCTTCAAGTCAGCTCATCGAGCAGAATCATCTATCAGCCTGTGTCGTCATAAGTGGATTAAACATTCTGTTCCAAGTCATTAACGCTATTATTTAAAACGAATGAAATCTATAGCCAGATTACTGTAATGCTTCTGAATTTACTGACATGAAATAAACCTCCTGTCACATCCGCTCAGAGCCGGGAAGCTAACGCGGCAGCCCTGTCTGTCATCTTAATTATGCTGATGGATAGTAATGCACTTTGAGGGTGGTTGGTGTGTCGGTTAAGACTAAGATTGCTCCCTCCAATTACTCTGTGGTTATTTATAAAGATGATATTGATGAGGATGCAATAGCAAGTACACGCCAAACTAAAATTACCTCTGTCACGGATAATTACTGGCCGGACACTTTAACAGATTGTAAAGTTCCACTTGGTCCAAACTGAAAATCTGTGGTTGTAATCTCATTTTAACCTTTAAAATATGATGCTGGATAACAAGCACCTTTTTTTTATTGTCAACTGGAGTACCATTGTCATTACAGCTAAGCTCCACCCTATTTATTGTTGCTAACGCTTAATGTTCAATGAACGAACTTGCGGTTTCCGACTGAGAACAGCACGGTTTATGTAGGCCTATTCGTAAACATAGATATGTATAGATCCCACATTCGAACGCTCTAGATACTTTGATGCGTTCACCATCTTGGAATGGTCTACATGTCGTCACTCACAATAACAATGAGTTTCAAAATGCAACAACATTGTGCAGCATCTGGTTGTAAATATCGTGTAAATTTAAATTCCTAAAGAAACTGGATAACCTTTCACAGGTAAGAATGTGTTGGTTTGTGTTTTTAATATGTATTAACTCAAGGTTTTAACACTAAATGCCTTGTTAGATAACGGCTTTTTCTTGTTGTAATTTGTTAGTTTAGCAAAGGCTAAACTTCTGAAGTATACTGAAGATATAAATATCCATACATGCGTACACAATTGCAGTGCAGATGAACCGGCAACTTCTCGAGTGTTCACGGACATTCCAATATGCCGGCGGGCTTGCGTATAGCGGCCCATAGAAGCAGCCGCTAATAGGGAATCTACACTCTAAAAAATGCTGGATTAAATACAACCCAGTGCTGGGTAAAATAGGGACAAACCCAGCAAATGGGTTGTTTTGACCCAGCAGTTGGGTTAAATGTTTAACCCAACCTTCTGGGTAGTAACCCAACCGCTGGGTCAAAACAACCCAATTGCTGGGTTTGTCCCTATTTTACCCAGCACTGGGTTGTATTTAACCCAGCATTTTTTAGAGTGTACCTATACATATCTATGTTCATAAAGTGGTAAAAAATAGATCATTCTTTCCTGGGATGCAATGAAGTATAACAAATCTGCAATTTTTCTTTAAATAACAGTACACAGTAACGTGATTAAAAACTCATGCAAAGCACAATTTAGGAAAAAATGACAAAGCTTCATTTAAAAACGATTACAAATGATAACACTGGTGTAAGTGAGCGCAACTGTTCCTAACCTTTCCACAGTATATTCACTATGGTACAGTATGGTGCATTTTATTGTATTGTTATTTGAAATTAGTATGATGATATTTATTTAACAATTATGAAAGATAATAATAGATGAATTATAATTATGAAATAAAAGATAAAAATTATGAAAAACACCTAAAAATAAAAAGACCGCAATAAATTATAAATAAATAAATACAAGTTTAATTTAAAATAAAAGATACAAGTTTGATTTAAAATTAAACTTTTTTGTCTTTTTTCATAAAAAATATGTATTTATTTGTAATTATGCAATTAAAAAAACATTTCCGTGTTTTAACTTCCTTTTTCTTTATTAGTGCATTTTGAATGATCCTTACATGAAATGTGGACTTCACTGTATATTTGGGTAATTTCTGTAATAACTACATTAGAAAATGCAAAAGCTTTGCTAATAATATTTTGGATAGCAACAGTTGCCAAGTTAGGACTAGTTAAAGGGAGGATAAATTCAATCTCAGCTGTACTGTAAGTTTCTTTGAATACAAGCTGAATGCCTGCTTCCTATCTACAGTTTCTCTTTTCTTACTTCTTGTGTGTAAATGTCAAAATAATGTTTCACTCGCTTCTCATTCTATTTGTTGATTTATTTTTACGCACACGAGCATATGTTTTGGTTTTAGAGGAACCTCGGGTGACCCTTCAGAAACAGATCTGCATTCTTCAACACCCTGCTCTTTCTCATGTGTCAGGGTTTGGAATGACAGGACCCCAATCAACCTGCTCCTGATGGTTCACTATGACCTCCGAGTCATGGATACAGAGTGAATTCTTTCCACTCAAACCTGTTACTCAGCATTACACAATCATAGACAAAAACCAGTAAAGTTCCTCAGGCAATTCAGAAGGGCACTCAAGGGGCCTGTTAATTGCCAGAGGCTGGCGATCAGGGCCTTTCACTGATGAAAACAGAGCGTAGTTCATGGTCAAACGACAATAACATGCTATTTTCATTCCATTTGATGAGATTAAAGGAATAGTTCACCCAACACTGAAAATTTGCTGAAAATGTACTCACCCTCAGGCCATCGAAGATGTAAAGTTTGTTTCTTCAACAGAACAGATTTGGAGAAATTTAGCATTACATCACTTGCTCAACACAGGATCCTCTGCAGTGAATGGGTGCCGTCAGAATGGAAGTCCAAACGAAATCCAAATCCAAACGAAATCCAAATCCACACGACTCCAGTCCATCAATTAATGTGAATCGAAAAGCTGCGTGATTGTAAGAAACAAATCCCTCATTAAGGTACTTAAAGCTCACCAGAGCTGTCACTTCTGGCTAAAATATAATCCACAGTCCGTAATCCATCATAACGCTTCCTCCAGTAAAAAAGTCCATCCCACATCAAAATTCACCAACATATTTGTTAGATCTGTTTTGAACTGTTTTCACTCTTGTAAACACTGCTTGATCTGTCCATATTTATCTCCTGATTCAGATGAGACAACTTTTTCACTGAAAGAAAGCAATATTATGGATAGAGGACTTATTTTAGCTGGAAGCTATGGTTTAAACTTAAAAAGTTTTTCTTACAAACACGCAGATTTTCTCTTCAAAGGACATTAATTGATGGACTCTAATTCTGAGAGCAACCATTCACTGCAGAGGATCCACTGGTGAGGTGTAATGTTTTTTTTTTAAGCTATATTTATGGTCTTTTTATGCCTTTATTGTGAGAGGACAGTAGAGAGCTGACAGGAAAGCACTGGGAGGAGAGAAGGGAGCAGGATCGGCAAAGGACCTCGAGGCTGGATTTGAACTCGGGTCGCCGTGAGCGCAGTTGCACTATATGTCGACGCACTAACCACAAGGCCATGGGCACCGACAAGTGAGGTGTAATGTTAATGCTAAATTTCTTCAAATCTATTCAGATGAAACTCACATTCTGAATTAGGCAACAACATAATGGGCCATTTTAATTATTTATGATGAATTTAACATTGTGTTCAGTGTCATAAGCAATATAGGTGTCAGCTGAGTGTGTGTTGTTGGATTAAAGCAGCGCTATCATCTAACCTGCTTTTGACAGGCAGGACTCTGCTGCCTGAACAGACATGAATAGGCATTTATATCTGTGTGAAAAAGCTAACTGCATCTGAACACACAATGCAGATAAGAGAAGTCTCATGGGCTTAACCGCAAAGATGATACTCCCTCCAGAAAAACCTTTGCAGGATGACACCACAAATTGTGTTAAATCATGTTTAATGAAAAGGTACCTCCGCAAGGCAGTCAAGTTAGATTACATAATTACAGGAATCTAGGGCATCAGCACAGCAGCCGCAACACACACGGCATACACCAGGAGACAAACACCTCAGGGGATGAAAGGCCCAGAAAACAAACAATGATTTATCATCCTTTCTCAATATTGCTTTTCTCCTCTCGCCTTTGCAGATTTTCATTAATAATCAACATGAAGTCATAACGGACCCTATTTACTGTCTTAATAAATTGTGTCTCATGGTGCACAATTTGTCGGTTTTAAAAAGTGTTTATAATCTTTCGTCGAAATGCAGTTGCTTCAAACTCCGCAACAACTTTTCTTTTGTGGACAACACCAAGAAGACTTGCACTTCACAGTCCTGGCTTTACTTATGTCCACATCAATTCTCTGAAGTCCCACCTTACAATTTTTCTAGCTATTTCTGTTTCAGACAGAAATACACTATACTGTTTTCTATCGATCTAGATTTATGTCTCTTCTTAAGAAGTCCTCTTGTCTGAATCTGGAGAGAAATATGCACAGATCAAGTGAAAACAGTCCAAAAAAAGTTCTAAACAAATATGACGGTGAATTTAAACAACAGGGGATGGATCTTTTTAACTGGAGGAAACGATTTATACACTCGTATTTTAGCCAGAAGCAACTGTTTAACATTAAAACACCTTAATGATAGCTTTGTTTCTTACAAATATGCAACTTTTCACCTTACAAGAAGTTAACTGATGGACTGGAGTTATGTGGATTGCTTGTGGATTACTGTGATGTTTTTATCAGCTGTTTGGACTCTCATTCTGACGGCACCCATTCACTGCAGAGGATCCATTGGTGAGTGATGTAAAGCTAAATATCTCCAAATCTCTTCTGGTGAAGAAACAAACTCATCTACATCTTGGATGGCCTGAGAGCGAGTCGATTTTTAGCAACTTTTCTTTTATGGTTATGGTCTGCCGATTTCTTGATATTGTGCTGGACCTGCCATACCTTAATTGTGCATATGCATGCTCTGTTTCACAGGAAGTGCAAAAGAAGGCTTTTGTTTTGAAAGTGCTCCTTTAGCTTAAGCTTCCAAATTGGCAACACTTGCTGCTTACCTATCAGTTTAGACCCCATAATGAGCTGGTGATAGACATGTCCGGCTGCTCAGAGGGGTATAATCCCAGTTAGAATGGGATAAATTGAGCTCTTATTGCCCACTGTTCCCATCAGGTTTTCCTCAGCTTGATAATAACATAATTAGTCTTTTTCAGCAAGTCGTGGGTGTTCTTTGAGAGTTGTGTGTGTTTCTGCTGCCTCTTGGTCTTTGAATGAACAGTTTTCACAAAAGTGAAAATCATAAACTGAATATACTGCTCTTTGTCATACAACCAAAGCCATGAGACATGCTGGGTAATCAGATGTTCAATAAACCAGGTAGCATTTTATTGTCATGTGCTGCAGATATTATGTAAAAACCGTTGATACATCATGTTCAAAACGCTGCTGTTTCCTGAATTTAATTAAAAGTCGGCCTGTTCCTCCCACAGTTTCACCTCCTACTGCTTCACTTCATCACATCCCCCGTTCATTTAGAAAGAAGGGAAGCGCTGCGGTTGCCCACAGAGTGGAGGTAGACTTCTAAATAAGCATTGCTATTCAGTTCAGATAGCAGCTGCATCCCCTCTGGTCCAATTGGCCACTATTCAATTTATACAAACACAAGGTTGCAGGGGTTACAAAAATTGTCAGATCTCCCGCTTCTCAAACACAGCTTTGTCAGATGTAAATGACAGACCAGCATTAGATGTCTGCCTCCCAGCATCACGCATCCAGCAGCACCTCTTTCAGACGCTGTGATGTTTAATGGAGTGTAGAACATCTCAACAGGTCGGTCAAAAAAAAAAAACATTGTGAACTAAATCTTGGACTGTGTCTAATCTCACATAGAGAGATCTAGATATGGATTATTGACTAAATAACAAGTGGTCTGCTTATTTTGTGGATATAATGGTCTGCTAGTGGATGCTTATATTGGCTGTGACCACGCAGAGACTTTTTTTTAACGTGCATTTCATGGAATGAGAGGGGTACATGCAGTGTTGGGGAAAGTTACTTTTAAAAGTAATGCATTACAATATTGCGTTACTCCATAAAAAAGTAACTAATAACGTTACTTCGTTACTTTTTATGGAAAGTAGTGCGTTATGTTACTTTTGCATTACTTTTTAAATCTGGACAGGGCTTGCTTGTTTGTTTTTAAAATAAAAAAGTTATATTTTTGGCAAATATAAAAGCCTTTTCACACCAAAAGTGAAATGAATAAGCCTCAGGCTGAAGGGAAAGTAAATTTACGTCCGTACAGTAGAATGCAGAAGAAATTTCAACACACTTCAGCAATAAAAAAAAGACACAAATGTTTGTCTAGAGTAATTTGTGATTATTAGTACGGTTGAACTGGATCATCGAAGGTCAGAAGCAAAGACATTGGTTAATAGAATGGGATTAAATACATAAAGGATATTTGTGTTATTTAACATTTAATTATTGCAGGTTTGCGTCATATTCTGAGTTGCATTATTTTTATTCATTTTGAGGAATACTGAATCTGTGTTTTTTTTTTTTTGTGAGTGAGATGAATTAATGCACATTCATATTTATTTTAGAACTACAGTAACATCTGATTTCACTCAACATGGGGACAGGAGAGCTGTCAATCAATAAATTGGGGAAAAAAAAAAAGTAACTCAGATATTCTCTTGTAAATTAAAAAGTAATGCGTTACTTTACTAGTTACTTGGAAAAAAAAGTAATCTGATTACGTAACTCGCATTACTTGTAATGTGTTAACCCCAACACTGGGTACACATTACATGCTTTTAGGCTTGATGTTTATAATATATGTTGTTAATAATGAATGCCATAATTTATGTTTGTTTTATACTAATATATATATATATATATATTTCATTTCTGATCTGTTTTGAATACTGTTCAATTTAAAGGATTTATTTTGGAGTGAAGAGAATAAAAATACATGTTTATAGTATATACAAAGTTTGTTTTATTTACTGGTATTTTACAGTATTTCTGAATGTAAAAATAAAATGTGACTTATACACTGATGTGACCAACACAGTCTTATTCTAATTTGTAACTATTTTATGTTTTGGCGAATTGGTGGCTATGCAGCAAAAAAAAAAAAAAATAATAATAATAATAAATAAAATAAAATAAATAAATAAATAAAAATTGCTAACGTTTAATTGTTTTGTGTGTGTGTGTGAAAATTTTACACACATTATGGAAACGTTACTTTTGAATGTTCTCTGAATATTCTGAAACAAGTAGTAATATAGCTAAGCGATTAGTCAACAGAAGAGACAGACGGCTGCACGTGAGTGTTCTGCGAAATACTTGTTTATAGATTTGCTGTTTGAATTATTTCTTGCTGCTAGGAAGGAATATTTCGTTTTTTGCCTATTTGTACGTTATATTTTTGTTTGCGTTTGTATTTTTGATTGCACTTTCTGGTAATTAGAATAATTGCCCTCGGCTAAGAAGGAGCGCGCACTACACTACAAGCTACAAGCATGCACTACAAGCACGCACAAATCAGGCAACCAACTTGACTTAATTTACACACGCAATTGTATTGCAGACAACATTCTGGTAAAACCCCTACATATCTCTGATCATTTCTTCATTACATTTAAACTACATTTTGCTACCTGTGCACCACCAACCCCTATACCGGTTACTTTTAGACGAAACCTGCGCTCCCTTTCACCCTCCCATCTTTCCTCCGTTGTATCCTCCTCTCTTCCCTCACCTACCCATTTCTCATCTCTGGATGTGAATGCAGCAACTGACACTTTATGCTCTACTTTAACCTCTTGTCTTGACAATATTTGTCCTCTCACCTCCAGGCCAGCACGGGCTGCCCCTTCTAACCCCTGGTTATCCGATGTTCTTCGTGAGCATCGGACCAAACTCAGGGCAGCAGAGAGAAAATGGTGCAAATCAAAAGATCCGTCAGACCTGAGTATGTATCAGTCTTTGCTTTCATCTTTCTCTGCCGAAGTCCATACTGCCAAATCTTCATACTTCCACAACAAGATCAACAGCGATCCAGACACACGTAATCTCTTCAAAACTTTCAATTCTCTCCTCTGTCCTCTCTTAAGAAGAATCGCTTTATGTATCCCCCAATTGTAAGTCGCTTTGGATAAAAGCGTCTGCTAAATGTCTAAATGTAAATGTAATATTTGAAAGTCAGATAAAAAGTCAAATGATTTGGGGAAAAACGCTCCATGAACAATGTGTAACTAAGGTTTTTGTAATAACATTTTGAGAACGTTACTAAGACCACATAACTCTCAACAAACATTCTATTAGCGTTACTTGAAGAACTTTTTTTCTTAACTTTGATAGAACCTTGTCAGAATATTTGCCAAAGTTCTGAAAACGTTAATTAGCTGGGTGATTCATATGAATTTGTACAATCTCATTTAGTACAATCTGGTTGCGCCCTACTGATGGTTATGTTTAGCAGTGGACTTTACTTTTTTCTAAACATTTTAAGTGTTCGTACGAATCATATCTTACAAATTCATACGAAATCGCTACCTCGTAAAATAGTTGTTTTCTCACGAGATTGGTTTGGATGTGACTCATCGGTGTGTGTTTTTTTCTCAGCAATGCAATTTTTTATAGTCAAGTGTGAAAATATGATAAGCAATATTATATATAATTAAATCTAATAACAGCATAGTCTCAACTAACAGTTGAACAGCAAACACCAGTAAAAATTGTGAAAAATGCTTCTATGCTGCCCTTTGAAAAGTACTAAGTACAGATTCTTTCACAGACACATTTTAGAAAACAAATTGGAGAAAGTACTTTTGTGAGCAAAACCAAACAGTCACTGAACAGACAGAGACTATGATGGATCCGGCTCTCTCAATCCAGAGCCGAGATGTACTTTTCATGCCACACCAGGAGCATGTCGATCAGTTTCTCTGTTGGCTCTGGGAACCCCCGAGAACAGTTCACTGGGATGAAGACCAACAATCACATTGTGTATCACGCCATTTATTTACTTTGAGAGCTCATCTCTCCCAAAGGCTCGCCGTGGCTCTGTTCCAAAACTTACCAAGCTGCCTTGCTATCTACTCGCTATATAGACAGCAGCCATTTGAGGGAACATCCTGACTTAAATGAATCCTTGGAGAGCTTTGGAGAGCTCTACAGAGGGAACAACACAAACAGTTAACACACAGGAAGCTCAACTAAAATGGATTTCAATAGAGTCTGACAAGTTAATGATGCAACACTTACTAAACAGAAAAACACATAAGTAAAATAGCTGATTGTTTTTTTATTAAACTTTTATTAAACCATATTAAGATTGACACTGAATGACTTAGAATTGTAATATTAAACATGACCCTTTTTTTAGACAGAATTAAAAAATAATTAATTCACTTCAGAGGCAATACAACTCAGCAGCACAGATAAACAATGTGAGATATTAAACAAATATCCTCATTTGGATCTTTATTTAATGGGATAGTTAACCCAAAAATGAACATTTTGTCATAATTTACAAACAGTTTATGGTAGCCATTGACTTTTACATGCTATGGAAGTCAATGGCTACCCTCATCTGCTTGGTTCCCAACATTTTTTTAAAAATATCTTCTTTTGTGCTCAACAGAAGAAAGAAACTCACACTGGTTTGAAACAACTTGTGAGTGAGTAAATGATGACAGAAGTATTATTTTGGGTGAACTATCCCTTTTTAACTAACAGCACAATCCAGTCCAATAAAAAAAAAAAAATATATATATATATATTACTTTGAATGAATCTTTTTCCACTCTGTGGTTCTTACCATTAGGTGTCTTTGAAGGCTGCATGATTCCTTTTGTAACAGTCTTCGTGTCTGACACACAATGCTTATAGCACACAAGCTTTTAGAGACTCTTTCTGACATTCTTTTGCTTTTTGCTTTTTACCGTGGTATCCTCATGTTATTCTTCCTGTCTCCTGTTGTGAAACCAGTGCGAGTCTTCTTTGATTTCACATTCAAACATATAAAACTCTGAGCTGTGATAACCTGCACTCTAAATAATATTGTGTCTCATAACATCATGGTAGGACTGTGGTAATGGCTTGAACTCATGTCAGCTAAAACCTATTAGTCACACTTAATGGAACAGAAAGGAGATAAAGCAGGCGAATCGTTTATTCATATCCTCCCCGGACAATGTGAAAAAATCCAACCTCTTTTTTTTTTTTTTATTTGACTATGCGATATTGCATTTAGAAAGCATCCAACCCTTTCTATTTTTAATGTCCATCTCATATCTGTGTTTGCAGTGCTATGAAAACGTTTCTACAAACATGCTGTGGATATTTGTTCTGGGTCACATTCTGTGACTTCAGCTATTGTGTCTACGTGGTGTACTGTAAACTGTGAAGTCACTGGTGGATTGGCATAAAATATAGAATATAGGATCTGTTAAGGCTGTGTCATCACAAGGCTGCATTTATTTGATCAAAAATACAGTGAAAACTGTAATATTGTGAAATATTATTAGAATTTAAAGTAACTGTTTCCTATATATTTTAATATGTAATTTATTCCTGTGATGCCAAAGCTTAATTTTCAGCAGCCATTACTCCAGTCTCAGTGTCACACGCTCCTTCAGAAATCATTGCTGATTTGCTGCTCAAGAAACATTTCTTATTATCAATGTTGAAAACAGTTGTGCTTAATATTTTTGTGGAAACTGTGATACATTTTTCAGGATTTTTTGAGGAAGAGAAAGTTCAAAAGAATGGCATTTATTTGAAATTTTTACTGTCTCATTTTTAATCAATTTAATGCATCTTTGCTGAATTTGAAAAAAAAACTATTATTAAAACTATGTATTAAAAAAACTCTTAGTAATCATTTTTAGTTCAATATTATTTTTATTTTTATTGTTTAGTGTGTATATATATATTTAATATTTATACTAATATATTTGGTTTTAATGATACATTTCATGCACTTAACTTTCAGGCACACGCTATGCATTCATGCATACAGTATGCGTGTGTGTGTGTGTGCGTGTGTGTGTGTATATGTATATATATATACACACACACACACACACACACACACGGTTGAGGTCAAAAGTTGACATCCCTCTTTCAGAATCTGCAAAATGTTAATTACTTTACCAAAATAAGAGGGATCATACAAAATACATGTTATTGTTTATTTAATACTGACCTGAATAAAATATTTCACATAAAAGATGTTTACATATAGTCCACAAGAGAAAATAATAGTTGAATTTATAAAAATGACCCTGTTCAAAAGTTTACATCCCCTTGATTCTTAATACTGTGTTGTTACCTGAATGATCCACAGCTGTGTTTTTTTGTTTTGTTTAGTCCCTTGTTTGTCCTGAACAGTTAAACTGCCTGCTGTTCTTCAGAAAAATCCTTCAGGTCCCACAAATTCTTTGGTTTTCCAGCATTTTTGTGTATTTGAAACCTTTCCAACAATGACTGTATGATTTTGAGATCCATCTTTTCACACTGAGGACAACTGAGAGACTCATATGCAACTATTACAGAAGGTTCAAACGCCCACTGATGCTCCAGAAGGAAAAACCACCTTGAACAGAATGGAGATGTTTTTTTCTTATTTTGCCTAAATACATATTTTTTTTATTTAGTACTGCACTTTATAGGCTACAGATGATAGTTACACGTTTCTCAGAAGACAAAATAAGTAAAATTTACCCTGATCTTCAAATTGGCTGTTAAGTGCAAAAGTCTTAGGCCACTAGTATTTTCACCAACAAAAAATGGTTTTAAGTCAGTTATTTCTATCTTTTGCTAGTGTGTCAATAGGAAATATCAGTTTACATTTACACACATTATTTTTGCTATTAATTGTAATAATCCAGTGAGATTTTTGTTTGCACAAGGAGTCTTGTGCTCCAGCCAGTGCTCCCCACATCATCATCATCCAGCAAAAGATAGATATTTCTATAAAATAATGTGTGTAAATGTAAACTGATATTTCCTATTGACACACTACAGCAAAAGATAGAAATAACTGACTTAAAACCATTTTTGTTGGTGAAAATACTAGTGGCCTAAGACTTGCACAGTACTGTATCAGGCACAGAGATCAGCTCTTTATGCAGGTACTTTAAAGGGACTCATTATGCAGTTTGTTTATCCTGTAGTTCATGTTCAGCAGCACTTAAGGAACATTACATGTGATATAACGTGTATTGCACGTTAAGCAGGAGCATTAAAAGCCTGGCTGCTGTGAGCAGGTCTATATCTACTGCTTCAGCTGACTCTGGACAGAATAAATGTCTCGAGTCTTCGCAGCAGCACGTTAATCGTAAAATGAAAATCAAAGTGAGGCTGCCTGTTCAGGGTCAGTGACAGGACACTCATTTCTTGTCTATTCAGGTGAGTCTTGATGTTTGGAGATGTTTGAAAGAAAAATGTCTAATTGAAAGTCTGAGCTTTTTTTTTTTTTTTTTCCTATTGACACACTACAGCAAAAGATAGAAATAACTGACTTAAAACCATTTTTGTTGGTGAAAATACTAGTGGCCTAAGACTAAGACCTAAGAAAATGATGTGTACACTTCTGTGTATTCACTAGAGAAAACATTTCATTACCTTTTACCATTACACCACTTAACATTTAAAGTTGTTACAGAAAGTAATGTATTGAACCAACATGAATACAAAGATGACATTTCTAAGAGCTTAATTAAACTAGATTTGAGCTCTGTAGAGCCATATCAGGTATTCTGAACATTTGAATACAGTCGTTTTAATATTTTAATAACGTGTACCTTGATCCTGCTCTAAGTCTGAATGAAATGTATGAAGTAGAGTCAATGAATTGTTTTAAGTACCAGTAGATGGCAGTGTTGTCTTTTGAATCAGAGATGCAAGTAATTTATATGGACATAGAAGGGAAAACCACTTCACTGTAGCTTTAACCCACCTTATATAATGAAAACGGTAAATAGAAAGTTCAAAAGAGTGCCATTTATTTAAAATGTTATTTCGTAACAATAGAGTCCTTGAGTCCTTTACTGTCACTTTAGATCAATTTAATGCATCCTTGCTAAATAAAAAAATCTTAAAATATAAAATCTTAAAATAAAATCTTACTGACCCCACACATATGAAAAATAGTATATATTTAATATTTACAATATTATATTTATTTTTGTCTTTACAATAGATTTTAATTTAAGCATATTTGCATGATAATGATTTTTTTCAAAGATAATTTTTTTATGCAAAATGTTGATAAATGAAACTGTTAGCTGAAAACATGATTTTTGTTTTTCCAATGGAAGCAAGATCACCTAACCAATGTAAATAGTGTAAATAGTTCATTCCGGTATCTGTTGTCTAAAATAACGGTTTGATTGATATTTACATTTTTACAAATCTGTTACACGCTGTAAAATTTTTATTTGAAGATTATTGAAGTAAGTTTCACAAGAAAATACTGTTTCAGTCTTTCTACTTCCAAATTTCATGCCTAATTCAATCTATTACTTGACATTTCTTTGTAATTATTAATAGCTATTTCTGAGTGAAAACTGTATGTTTTTCAGCATATTACCCTTTACCTTTTTGTGACGTCATATACTGTAAATCATTTTGTGCTTCATAATTGTTTTACTATAAACATTTTGCAAAAAAGTGTGACAACTAGCCCCTCCTACTATACCCTCCCACACTTTATTGTGAAAAGCTCTGCTCCTGGAAGAGGAGGAGATGTCTTGAGTAGCCTGATATTTCATGTCCCTTGACATTCACGCTTTTGCAGACTAACTGCTTTGAGAGAGTCAGAGGTGGAAATAACAACAACAGCAGGGAGGCAGTTCAGGTCACTTCACAACGGACGTGTCGTTTCGGTTAAAGAAAATGTCACATAAGCCCTTACACAAACACAGGGAAAATAAACCCCCTTCGGGATGGAATAATATTTAAACAAAACCACTGTCTTCTTAACCTTTACTAAACAAGAGCTGGATGGGTCACGAATGCTTCACATGAAGTTGTTAAAAGCTTATGAATATCTTTTCTTTGTCATCATACTGCATGTGCAGATAAATACAGCTTATTTAGTGCGTCAAACACATGGTTTGAAAGCAGGTGTAGATATTTTTTCAAACCGCAAGCTGTTCATGACTCATGAGGAGGCAGCATTTATCAGAATGATGCTTCTAAGAAAACATGCAGCCTGTACGGTTAAATGCATACAGAGCCAGAGATTGTAGTTAATGTCAATAAACGTGGATTTGTACAGTAGACCAAATGCAATCCTTGACATGATTACTGTAAACAATGATATAGAGCCTGCAAAATATGGGACATTGTGTCATGGCCTGCAATTAAATTACAATCTCTTACAATCTCTCATGGACATACAGCATCCAAACTGTTTTGCTCAAGGGGATTTTTCATGAGCCTTAATGATGAGAGAGAGAAAGTTAAGCAGGTTATTGATGCATAATGGTTTTAAGCTTTAGATGCATTTTTGAATTCACAAAGGATAACAATACATTCATGGTGTCTTTGTACTTCAGAAAAAGAAACATAATTATTTAAATCATTAAACCCCATTAATCATAATCTGAGGGTTCAATGTGAATAAAGTTAATGATGAACTTTTTTGTCCCCTATGAGAAACATTTAAAAAAGTTTTTAATGATAAATTATTATAGCCAAAATTATACATTATATATTGTGCCTTTTTAATTACCTTTTTTTTTTTTATAAAGGTGTAGAAATGTTAAATTAAATTGGTTAAATTACCACAAAAAAAAAATGGATGCAAATTGTAAAAAATAAATTAAATATAAATACATACATAAATTTTCCATAAGAACCTATTTTTACTTTATTTTATCATGCCAAACATTTTAGACAGCATCTTTTAAACTCCCCCATAATAAATAGATAAAATTTAAATAAATAAATAAATGTGAAAATTCTGATTTTGCATATTTTATTTTATGTTGTAGGGACTGTGTAAAGATCAGAATTGTTGATCATTAAAATATTTTTCTCTCATGATCTGAGGGTAGGTTTATCAGGCATCAAATAAAAAATTTTTTTTTTTGATAGCTGTGATAATAAAAACAACAACAACAACACTACACCCTAAATCAAAGGCAAAGCTACGATTAGATCTTTATTCTAAGATATGTGATAATTGAATTAAGACAGATAAAGTAGCCTAGTCAACAGTGCCACTAATTGAAGAATATGACATTTACACCTGTGATTCCTGGAAACGAAAAAGGGATCTTTTTCTTAACATTAATCATTACATTTCTCTTACTTTGCCTCGGCGTGGACATTAGCCTCAAGACATTAATATAATGTAAAGTAATATCAAGACATCTGTTTCCTGGCGCAAAGTTGTTTTTTTCCATTAGTGATCATCATCCAGCATATGTTCAGTAACGCAGTGCGACTGCTGAGGGAAAACGCGTTGCGCTCTTCTTCGGAGCCTCGCGGGCATTCGTAGCATCACTTCCGGAAAACGGCGGGAAAGATGGCGGCCGAGTCAGACGAGTGCGAAACGGCATTGAATATGAGTCCTACATCCAGAGATGAGGTAGGAACATCATCATTCTACCCGCGGTTAAACACGAATATGTATGTTTTCCACGGCGGGGCAGTTTAAAGCGGGTCGTGTTTGTGTTAGGTGGGGTTTTACGGGGGTGGGCCTGCACACATGGAGCTGATGGCGCTGCTTTAGTGTGTGTGTGTGTGAGATTAGTTGTGTGTAACACTGACAAAAACCAATAATAAACGCTCATTTTGTTTCATACAAGTGCACCAGTGTTTTATGGGTCCCTTGATTCTCTCTAAAGTGAAATTATGTTTCCTAGATAGGTTATCAAAGGAGCAATGTTTTAAACAACAACAGCAGCATGTCATCAAGTCACAAAAACAAATACATTTAAAAGGTTTCTGTCTTTTTAAGAAAATGTTAGGCATCATATAACCTGGTTATTTATTAAGTAGGTCTAATTGTTTCATATATAGTGGAAACCCCTTTGAAAACATTCAGATTACAAGCATAGACCATAATAGAAGGTTTTGTTGAAATTATTGGTCTCTTCTTTTGGCCAATTATTGTTTACATAATGCAAATTATATTGCACTTTTAGAATAACCATTTATACCATATCATACGTCTTTTTGTTTTCCTGGCAAATTCTCCATGCAGTGTTTCATTTACGTATTTAAGGGTTCATCATGTCACTTCAAAGCCTTTTGACTTGAAAGCTCACTCTTTGCCTGTGAATAATAACAGACAAACTGAATTGTCAGTGTGTGATTAACAAACTACCGAACGCCCTAACTTATTAGTTTGGCACAAACTATATTAAAGCATTTCATTGTTTTGATTTCGCTTGTTTGTATGTTATTCTTGCAAGGTCATTAAACACATCAAGCTAGGTGTGCAGAATGTGACCATCTATGTCACAGTTTGGAACACTAACTGTTACAGTTCAAAAGTTTGGTAGGAATTTTAAATGCTTTTGAAAAACTCTCTGATGCTCACCGAGGCTGAGTTTATTTGATCAACAATAATACAATAAAAGCTGTAATATTTGTGAAATATTTTTACAATTTAAAATAAAATGTTGCTTTTTGAATGTATTTTAAAATGCAATTTATCCTTATGATGGCAAAGCTGAATTTTCAGTTACACATGATCCTTCAGAAATCAATTAATGTTATAGCTGTGCTGCTTAATATGTTTGTGGAAAGCATGATACATATTTTTCAGGTTTTCTTGATAAAAAAGTTTGATAGAAAAATAAACATATATTTGAAATAAATCTTTCTTTTGTAAGGTTTTAAATGTTTTGCTGTCAGTTTTGATCAATTTAATGTGTCCTTGCTGAAAAGTACAAATTTCTTTCAACAAAAAAAAAAGGAACTAGATGTAAACCCAGACTGTAAACCATCGTTATATATAAATGGTGATAAAATGACTCGAAACAGTAAATTGAATATAATGTAACAAATTTGATAACTGAACTCACGTTACAACTAGGGCTGAACGATTAATTGCATTTGCGATAATATCGCGATATGAAAAAACGCGATTTTTCAATCGCAGAGGCTGCGATTACACTTGGCCACGTGACACGCGAGAGTAAAGAGGTGTGTTCGACTTGAAGATCGATCGGTGTATGACATCAAAGTACGGCGAGAGAAAGTATAAGGTGACGTCCGCGCTCTCTTATAGCTCTCGCAGTACTTTGATGACACACCCATCGGTCTAAGCAGCACTGCTTCAAGTCGAGTGCGGGCCATCAGCAGAAAAAGAAAAGAAATAAAACAGTAAACAGCCAAAGGACGTAACTTAGAATGGGAAATGGATCGTTTTGTGAAAGCGAAGAGAAAAGCCATAGATGAAGTAGGGGTGTGCGATATATATCGTCTGCGATAATATCGTAATTGTTGTTTTAACGATGTGCGATTTGACATTATCGAGTATTTTGCAAAACCCATTCAAAACATCCCTTCAGAGCGCACGCATACATTACGTGAAGTCTAGACTAGTGCGTGTGCGCATTTAGTGTGTTTTCTTTCACTGCATGATTCATACAACCCTTAAAGGGTTAGTTCACCCAAAAATAGGGATGTAACGATTCACTCAACTCACGATTCGATTCACGATTTAGATTTCACGATTCGATTTGATTCACAATTTTTTTTTACAAAATGAGATTTAAGACAAATTATAAATTAAATGTGTCTTTTTATTATTGCTTGGACAAAATACCGCACATTTCTTTGTGAAATTGAAATATAACACTATAATAATATACTAATATAGCACTTGTATATTATTGCTCTTTTGTTGGTTTTGATTGCTTTTATTGTCCTCATTTGTAAGTCGCTTTGGATAAAAGCGTCTGCTAAATAACAACATTTAAATATAGGCTAATGTAAATTAGGGGTCGACCGATTATTGATTATATAGCAGTCTCCGCCCACCACCCATCTGATTTGTTGGGAGTCACGAGTCCGACCAATCAATGCGGAATTCACTCTCACTCCGAAAGCGCTTGCTAACTGGAGCTGCTTCAGTGATCACGCATCAGTTGTCTCTCAAAGGTAAGGCAGCAGCAGACGTTGCTTAAGTTGCAATAAATCAGTGTGTGTGTGATTGTTATCTGCCTACAAGTAAAGATGTAAGTCACAAATATAATCATGACAAAATCTGCTTCTCCCCTATTTGTGTGTGTGTGTGTGTATGTATGTGTGTGTGCATGTGTGTGTGTGTGTGCGTGTGTGTGCGTGTGTGTGTGCGTTAGGGCTGTGCGATTAATCGAAATCGCGATTTGAGACGTTGCGATTTCCTAATCGCAAAGCCTGCGATATGGACGCGATATTACTCCGTTCCAGAGCATATGCATGACTGCCAGCCTTGAGTGCAAGAGTGCTTGAGGCAAGAGTGAGCGCACCTCCGTTCTCCCCAATCAGCACTGCTCTAGCCAACTGCGTAAACACTCACCATTAAAAAAAATAATAAAAAAATCCGGAACGCGGGACGGAAGAGAGACAGAGTGGTATTATGGCGTCTACTGGGTCAGATCGATAGTTAGGCAAATTAAAACTAAAGAAAACCGTATGCAACTTAAGCTTCGAAATGACATGACTCCCCCTTGTGTCATATAAAAAGCACAATAATCCTTTCAGACAACCGCGGTTAGATCAAATAATTGCAATTAAATGGTTATTTAATTATCGCGACAGGCCTACCGCTCGCATCATTCACAGTCGGGTTATTAGCAGAGAACACTGAGCAGAACTTGAATTTCGGCGCGGGTTTTGTGGCTATTAATAATAATTCTACTCATTCCCGCAGGTTCCGCGCTTATAACGCGATGGCGCCAACAGTTGTACACGGAAGCAGTTCCGGGCGGATGACATATGAGGTCAAGACACTTTAAAAAAAAAATTTTTTATTTTTATGGATGGGTGCTTTTTAATTTCTTTTGGACTGATGCATGCAACACCCGCTGAGTAAGCAGTGTTTAATAAACAGCTGTTTTTATAAATTCTTCTGAGGTGAAATTCAGTGCAGTCCCGTATCGTGATACGTATCGTATCGGGGCCTCTGTATCGTGATACGTATCGTATCGTGACTTTGCTGGTGATACACAGCCCTAATATACACCTAGGATGACTTGAGGGTGAGTAATTTATGGGCTAATTTTCATTTTTGGGTGAACTAACCCTTTAAGAACAAGTTTGTGCATTTCTTGACTTGTTTGGGACATGTTCATCTCTGTTTTCTCACATTATTTTATTTTTACATGTTACAGGTAATCCCAGCCAATATGGTATAAACCAAAGGTGTCCAGTCCCACTCCTGGAGTAGAACCCTATGAAATCTGTTTTATTTTTTCACAAATTTTGTCATTATTATTATTTATTTTTTTCCCCAGTTTAAATTTTTCTTGATTACATTTTAATGGTTTAATTAAATTTTTAATAGTAAAAAAACATGTCTATTCAACTGAATTCATAAAACCTCAACAGTTTAATAATTTATTGGCATTATTAATAGAGCCCTATGAAATGATTTATTTTTTCCAATAAATGGCCTCGTTCTCTCAGAGTTTAGCTCCAGCCCCAGTTAAACACACCTAAACCAGCTAATCAAGGTCTTCAGGGCCAATAAAAACTTTCATGCAGGTGTGCTGGACCTGAGCTCTGCAGGAAGGTGGCCCTCCAGGAGCAGGATTGGACACCCCTGGTATTACACATAATCCAGCTATTCGTTATTTGCTATAATTTTCTTTTTTAAATAAAGTGCTGCTCTAATGTCACTCTCTTTGCTGGCACTGAAAGAAACTCCATTCTAGGTCGAGGCTATGTAAAGTGCTGATATGGCTCTCGATTCCCTCTCTTACTTATCCTTTTTTGTCATTGACCAGGCACTGTGTTTCTGAATGATTTCTTCCTCCAGCGCTCAGCATTATCAGTGTGTGTGTAACTCTGAAATCCCAGCCTACCTGCTGAATGGCAGATCCACGTTTGAAAGACTAGTTTCCCATAAGCTTGCAGAAATCACTTGAGTCACCCACAGCATACATCACCTGGGATTAGGCTCAGTGGGGACAGATAGGATGTCGAGAGCGAGACTGTTTTTTATACAGAGGAAAAGCAAGCTCATGGCTATTCTTTGAGTGTCCCGCATCCGTCTGCGGCCAATGCATAAACAGCACGGAGAGTTTCGCATTACCGACACCCCAGAAAACACGCATCTGCTTCCTGCCCGTCCTGCTGAAACAGCAAATTGAATTTTGATTGAAACTGTGGCTGTGGCATATTCAGTGAAATCGAATTTAGAGAGTGATGCTTTACTGCTGCTGGGAGAGAATCAGGCTGTTACTGCAGCTCTAGATGTTAGTTCACTGATAACTCCTCTGCTGTCTGATCATTTCCAGTGCCGCTTGTAATTAGGGGCCAAGCACCGAAGGTGCGTAGGCACCTATTGTATCCGTCGGCGTTCTTCTTCTTCTTCCGTTTCTTCTGCTCTTGAGTTTATGGCAGCCCATAAAACCGCTTGCGGGAAAGTTGTGAAATTTGGCACTCTGATAGAGGACAGTCTCAACATTAACCATAGCAAATTTGGAGTCTCTATCTCAAACTCTCTAGCGCCACCACTTGTCCAAAGTTTCACTCATGTTTATGCTAATAACTTTTGAACCGTAAGGCACTGAAGGAAAATATTTTCCTCTGAATCCTTCGCTTATGCTGAGTTGAATGAACACCAAAAATCGCAAGGTTTTGTTTTTTCGCTATTTTTAATTCTTCGAAAAACCTACTTTTTCAAACTCGTCCCAGACGGTTTGTCTGATTCTCACCAAAATTGGCTCTGATCATCTTCAGACCATGCTGGCAAAAAGTTATGGAATTCAAGTTGATTCTTCAAACCGTTCTCGAATAACGCGCGAACGAATTTGACGAAAAGCATGCAAAAATGGATCTGAGGCTGTATCTCCGCAACGGTTTGGCATATTTAGACCAAACTTGGTGTGTGTTATAACAAGCATGGCCTGAGACTACCTGCTATTATAATGAAACTGGTCTCAAAATATTCCTTGGGTCATGCCGACAACATAGATACCAATTATGCCATTGTGGGCCGAACTTCCTGTCCGCCATTTTGATTTGTTGAAAACCTACTTTTTCGAACTCCTCCTCGACCGTTAGTGCGATTTTCACCAAAATCGAAGCAGATCATCATCAGACAGTGCTGACAAAAAGTTATGGATTTCGTGTTGATAGACAAAACCATTTTTGAATAGCGCCGCAACAAATTTGAGGCATAATGCCAGATTATGTCTGAGGCTGCATCTTTGCAAAGCTTTGACATTGACACCAAACTTTGTGTGTGCCATTGTCACCTCACACAAAACACACCACATCGATTTGATAACAGTGCCACCTATTGGTCACAAGTGATAAGCCATTAAATCATATTACGAGAAGTTGTGTTTATGATTTTTCAGCCATTTTGCTTCAAATCATCCTAAACTTGCTTTAATTACTCATTGTTGCAGTTGGTCTGATGCTCCATGCCATGCTTAGCTCTTCATTTTGCCTTTGGAGTGCTTGGCCCCTTAATTGCTGCTTGCAGCTATATTTGAAGTTTATTTCCCTACTGCAGAATACTGTATTACTGTCTGAAGTGTTTTGCGTCTTCAGCATCTCTGACCTCTGATAACAGCCCTTTTCAGGCTTAGTCATATTTCCACACAAATGTATTTTTTTTTTAAATGATTGCAATGCGGTCAACTTCCAAAAATGCAGTAAAAACTGCAGTGATAATTCAGCAAAAAATGAAAATTGTCATTTATTGTTCCAATTCTGAATGGCTTTCTTCTGTTGAACACAAAAAAAGATATTTTGAAGAATATGGGTAACCAAAACGGTTTCTGGTTCCCTTTGACATTCCATAGTATTTTTTTGTCCATAGCCATACTATGGAAATCAGTGGGGACCAGAAACTAATCTAATTTAATCTAATATTTAAAGTTTATTTTGTTTATTTTTTGGGGTAAACTGTCCCCTTTAAGTCATAAGGCCTCTCTCCCCATCTCCTCTGAATATTATGGTTAAAAAATGTACTTACAATTTTAGAACTTCAACTTTAAATTATTTTGAGTTAAGGCAGAATTTCTCATTTTTATTTGAGTTTAAGGTTTTCATCTACTATTTATTTTATTTTATTTCAGCTTTATCAATAGAATAATCTTTTGTGCAATAATTGTAAATTTTCTTCTTAAATAGAAGTGTAAATCCAGTCCAAAATGTTTTCCCAGCAGCTCAAACCTCATTCAGAGGTAGTCTTCAGAGTCCCTCGACTCAAAATCCTATCACAGGTGGTCACTGGAGACATATTTGACATGCATGTTAATAAAATGTAAATATCTTTTTCACTTGTCCGATCACCTGAGGCAGTTGTACAAGGTATAAACACCTTTTTTGGAACTTTATTTAAAAATCCATTCCTCTGCCTTTGGCCTTCTTTTTTAGCACACTGTTCTCATCTCACGGCACACACTTGTACTCTTAGACCCACTGTACTTGTGCTTTGTTACAGCACTAGTGTGTTCTTACTCTGTGTCCTCTCTCTGCCTTCCAGCCTCCCAGCCCAGGAGAAATGGAGCAGCGTGAGAGAAAGGCCAGCACAAGTTCATCTGAGGATGGAGACAGTGATGGGGATGACCGCAGGAGGGTTGTTGGTAAGTTTGTCCTTAGATTTTATTTTATTATAATTTTTTTTTATATTGCATTATAACAGTAGTCACATAAAATTGTGAATAATCTTAAATCACATTTTGCCATTGATTGTTACAGGGAAAGTTCACCCCAAAATGATAATTTACTCAATTTTATTATGTTGTGGAACACAAAAGATATTTTGAAGAATACAATTTTTAATGACAGTCATTGTGGTCCACTGACTTTCAGTGTATTGACTATTTTCTTTTTCTTTTTTTCTTTTTTTTTTGTAATATATATATATACAGGGCCTAAAACTAACTTTTTGCCACACCTGCCAAATTTACCGGCCAAATTTGTTTTTTACCGGCCATGAAACTCTTTTTGCAAAGTTATTACTACTACAATGACTAAACATATTTACAATGTTTTTAATTTGTCCTGCTGGTGCATTTTCCCTCAATTTTCCCTATTAATTATAGCCATTCAACATTACAATATAATTGAAAGCCATTATTTTTAACATTTAATAGGCTCTGCAATATATAACAACTTATAATTTAAGTGATTTTAAAACAATCTTCACATAAACTATATTATATATGTATAAACTATACATATTAATCTTTATTCAAGCTACAAAAGCTAATCAGCGACTAGAACAGACCAAGGATTTCTCTTTTTCTTTTGTTCTTTGATTTACATCAATGACAGACTTCAGCAGGTTTCACTTTAAAATCAGCGCTGTCTCTTTAAAACCTGATGCATATGACGCGGATCTGACACATATCCGATTTTCTCCCAGCTCTTTACGGTCATTTAAGGCGTAACCCCAGGTATGTGTCGCCGCATTCTCGTGTTATGAAGAATAAAGCTAATAACAGCTAATCACGATGATCTTGTCTTCGGAAAATATTATTTTATTCGCTTATGTCAGAAACAGCGAATCTCTTTAAAAACTGGCTGTTGTTTTCACTTCATTGCATTGTTATAATTCATAAAAGTTTGTACCCGCCAACTGGCAACTGACACCGTTACATGGACTCGCCAACGCTGATTTTTACTCGCATTTGGCGCTTGATGAGTGTTAATTAATATATATGTTGAATTTTTTTCATTTTAGTTTTAGTAATTTTAGTATTTAAACTTATTTTGTAATTTCATTTTTTTTAATCACATTTCTTTTTTATTGTATTGTATTCCAGATTCATTTTAATAAATTAAAACATTTAACAGCATTGAAAACAATTTTTAATGATTTTAGTTAATTACAACAATGCAAAAAACTTTTTTATTAAATAAAGACAAATATTTTATGGTTTTTAAAAATCGAAGTTTTATAACAATTTTCATTGTCCTTTTCCATTACTAATACAATTTCCACAATATTCCATTTAATAATTAATAGAATAATTGTTTGTTTCCACAAAATTTCTAAAAAAAAAAATGATATGAGTGAGTAAATAATGAAAATGTTTTCATGCTTTTTGGGTGAACTGTTCCTTTAAATCATAATGCCACTGACCCTATATCCTCTGAATATTATGGTTAAAAATATTTCAGCTCCGGTAGAACAAACCGTATATCCAATGGCCAGAAAACGGTTGCCTCAGCACTAAACTGGCACATAAGCCTGCATGTTTCCTCACAGCTGAGACCTACTTCCAACATTTCCTAAGTCAGCACAAGGACAAACGCAGTGACCGAGCAATGCTTCACTGTAGATGCACCTGTTGTGGGTGAACACAGTTTGTGTAGCTAGCATGTATCATTTGATGTTAAAAACTATGAGGAATAAAATATATTTTTTGGTCAGACTGTAAAATTAGGATTCATTGTGATTCTTTTTTTTTAGTTCCAGCCAGGCATTTTGAACAACTGCAGTTGAATCTGACTTGAAATACCTTTAATATTATAGGTTTTCAGTCAGTAGTTTTTCAGTTTAAGTCTCAAAGGAAATAGTTGTATTTTTCCATGTGTAGTGTGAATAAAACAGTGAATTGAAAGCAAATGTATGTATCATGACGGTCTTAGATGCAAGTCTTCCTTTAATATTACTTCTAGTATGTCCCTCAGGTGGCTCCTAAATCAACCTTGTATGGCAATGTCAAGTCAGTAATCAGTGTTTTCCCATAGAGGTCTGTATCTCAGGGCTCATCTGCATCCGGCCTCTGTGTAGCCCTGCGGACACGTATAACCTTGTTGCTCATGCCTGTTTATCTGATCTATTGCTCCCTGGTCTCTAGAGCTCATCACCAACAGTCTCACTTCAGTAGCTCTCATAGTCGGTGTTATCATCCATAAAATGCTTTCAATCATCCCTTCTGCTGAGCTGTTGCAAATCCGAAATCTGACCCAGTGAAAACGGCACAAGTCTCTTTCCGTCTCCTGACACCTGCACAAGGATACTTGACCACACATGGGTCTAATTTTTTTGATTTGCCCCACAAAACCCAGGGGCACATCTCACCCGTTGTTGAGTGTGCAATTAGAGTACGTATTTCAGTACAGCACATTTCACATTTGGCACAAAATTGAGGCACAGTTAGACCCTGGTGTGCTCTTTTATTCAACATTATATTGGAAAATAGAAGCATATTTGATATTGAAGGACTCTTTCATGGCCATTTCATGTCTCATTTAATGTTCATGTCTAGAGTGTGTGTAGTGGGACTAAGTGCTTTTCTGAGCAAGGATGTCATGTCTGATTTATCCTTTTAAAGTAGTTTTTTTTTTCAGTAGTTTTTCAGGAGACCACAGGGTCGCAGCCAATGTTCCCTCTAAACTGCGTGCATGCGGCCGCGTACTACTTCCACCGCGGCCGCACAGAAGAAATAATGTGCCGTGCACACTAGGGCTGGGCAAAAAAATCGATTTTCCGATTAATCGTTTTTTAAAATGACGTTGATTCGATATCTACGGCAACCCGTCAAAATAAAAGTTTAGTTTTACGTTCTACTGTCAGAATATATTACTATTTAGCAGTCTTAAGACTCAATGCTACTACTG
>NW_015654351.1:487763-490668 GCF_001515625.1 Sinocyclocheilus rhinocerous
TATATTTAACTTACAGATCTCAGTTTAAATGCTTCAGTTTGTTTTGATATTATATTATGTTAGGCCTATATTATAAACCTAATAAATAATTGACTTTTTTTTTAATGGAGTCTCTTATGCTCATCAAGGATGTATTTATTTGATCGAAAATACAGGGGGAAAAAAACGTAATATTGTGAAACATTATTGCAATGTCTAATATTGGTTTCCTATTTTAATATACTTTAAAATATAATTTATTCCCGTTAAACAAAGCTGAATTTTCAGCATCATTACTCCAGTCTTCAGTGTCACATGATCTTCAGAAATCATTCTAATATGCTGATTTGCTGCTCAAGAAACATTTCTGATTATTATTAATGTTGAAAACAGTTGTGCTGCCCAATATATTTTTTTTGAACTGTGATACTTTTTTCTTTGATTCTTTGATTAATAAAAAGTTAAAAAGAACAGCATTTATTCAAAATAGAAATCTTTTCTAAAAATATAAGTATTTACTATCACTTTTTATCCATTTAACACATTCTTGCTAAATAAAAGGATTAATTTCTTTAAAAAAAAGAAAAAAAATACTGACCACAAACTTTTGAATAGTAGTGTATATTGTAACACAAAATTTCTATTTTGAATAAACACTGTTCTTTTAAACTTTTTATTTATCAAAGAATCCTGAAAAAATATCACAGGTCCCAAAAAAATATTAAGCAGCACAACTGTTTTCAACATTGATAATAAATCAGCATATTAGAATGATTTCTGAAGGATCATGTGACACTGAAGACTGGAGTAATGATGCTGAAAATTCAGCTTTGCTTCATAAGAATAAATTATATTTTAAAGTATATTTAAATAGAAAACTTTTATTTTAAATTGCAATAATATTTCACAATATTATTTTGTGAAATAATATTCAGTATTTTAATCAAATAGATGCAGCCTTGATGAGCTTAAGAATCTTCTTTAATAAACATTATTGATCCCAAACTTATTGAATGGAAGTGTATTATACTGTTAAAAAAAATAATAATAATTTCTCAGGTAACCTGAAATGTACATCATTTAGTCACGAGTCAAATTAAATACAAATAGCACATTAAAGTTAAAAGTTACACACTTTTTTTGTGTGCGCGCTGTATAGGTCTGGTATAAAGAATGTTTTTGCTCAGGTGGCCGAAATGTCCGCCCAATAGAGAAAAGTTTTGCTCGGCAAAAAAAAAATTAGATATATGGGTATACTTCACGTTCCGCGTTCCGTCTCGCGCACAGACGAGCTCGACACAAGTGCAGTGCCACTTTCGCTGTCTCAACATTCACCTCGCACATGCGCTGTTGTACGCGCAGTCTCAAAATATTGCCTGTCCGCGAGCCCTCTTGATGACGTAATGCGAATGGTGCGTGGATGCGGATGGCCGAAGTATACTTTGGCCTTTAATCTGGAAGTTTCCACCCACGGCGCCGTTATTGTGTTTTCGCAAGCGACAACGATGTACCAGCTCTAATGCAATGGCAAAAGTTTGAGCAAAACATGCTAACTGTTCTGTCTTTGGCTGCACAGACGAGCACAGAACACTATTTAGAGTCCCAGCCTCAGAGGAGACGAGAGCAGTGGATTTATTGATTTATTTACTGTATATTCGTAGCTCTATTCTGGAAAAGGGGGCGGGGAGCAGCAGCTCATTTGCATGTAAAGAGACAGGCCCGAAAAACAGCGTGTTTCTGCTTCCACTCAAAATAGGCATTTTCAAAATGATATAATAAATGATCTGTGGAGTATTTTGAGCTGAAACTTCACAGACACATTCTGGGGACACCAGAGACTTATATTACATTGTAAAAAGGGGCATAATATGTCTCCTTTAAGCATCAAATCAACATATTAGATTTCTGATGGATCATGTGACGCTGAAGACTGGAGTAATGATGCTGCAAATTCACGTTCGAAAAAATTGTAATAGTATTTCATAGGCCTGGGCGATAAAACTGTATCGATATTTATCGACGGTACACCACCTTTGATAACGATATAAAAAATGTTCGATATAGTGCACGATATATGCACGTGCTATGAGTGACGCAGACAGCACACACAAACACGAACACATGAACTGAATTGAGTGCTGTGCCTGCTTGTGATGAGGAGATTATGAATAAAAAAATGAATATTAGTCAAATTTAAAATAAACTGAATGTTAGGAGTGCGTCAGGGAGCGTCATCAGTGGCGCACGAGATGCGGTGATGATGTGAGTGACGTTGTTGCATTTTAATGTTTTGTAAGTCTAGCCCACGAGATGCGCCGCTGCTGTGTTATGCATTCAAAATATTAGAGAAATATAGAAGCGCAATGCGGAGAAGATCTTTATTAGGTGAAAACCGAAACCAAGCCATTCACACAGAACGCATATTCAGCGTATTTCTTAGACGGACAAATATGACTGCTGCATCTCTGCAAGAGATGTAGCCATGCAAAGTTAAAACAGTTTAAACTTTTAGAAAACACGTTTTATGAGTTAATTTAGACGTAACGCATGTTTTTTTACAGACCGTTATTTCCTTGCGTTGATGATTTTAAAGTGCTGCATTATTTTGCTCATTGCGCCCTCCTGTGGCCTCGGGAGACAAGCCAAAAGTTTCTTTAAGACCTATTTAATCTGCATATAAAACATTAGAAATTAGATATTTGTTTAATTTTTATTGTGTGTTTGACTGTTAAAACAAAAAAAATGTTGTTTTATCTCAATAGATTGGGTTAATTTAAAAATACAGTGGTTAAATAACAAAATTAAAAAATTCAATTGCTCTGTTTTAAAAAAGGTTATAAAAAAATGTCAATAATTATCGATACTGAACGATATGAAACATTATATCGTTGATACATTTTTTAGCTATATCGCCCAGCCCTAGTAT
>NW_015654351.1:491063-512492 GCF_001515625.1 Sinocyclocheilus rhinocerous
CGATACTGAACGATATGAAACATTATATCGTTGATACATTTTTTAGCTATATCGCCCAGCCCTAGTATTTCACAATATCACTGTTTTTGCTGTATAATTGATCAAATAAATGCAGTCTTGGTGAACATAAGAGGCTTCTTTCAATTACTTAAAATATGTCTGACCATAAAGTAGGGCTGGACGATATGGCCAAAATTGATATCACGATATATTTCTTAATTTCGGTCGATACGATATAATTCCGATATCGATATGAACACTATTTATCTGAAATAGTTGCTGGAGATGGGCTTATTTAAAATGAAAACTCATGCTCTGCTAGCAGGAGGCGCTTTTAGAGTGATAGAACTAGCGGTTTCTCCAGTAATGGCTGTAATCAAAGCAGCTCCGCTCATGAACGCTTCTTTATCAGATCAAATGAAAATGCCATCGAAACTTTTCTGAAGACAGTCAATTCCCTTCAGAGATACATTCATATAAAACACCCACGACGTGTTTTGATTTTGAAACGTGCAGTGCTCATGTTTATTCAACGAAGTCAAACGGCACAAATAAATCAATGTATGGGAAACTGGTAATGTATGTATATCGAACGGAAATGTGTTTAAAAATCATATCACCGTTATTGAAAAAAATTATATCGCGGTACATATTGATATTGAATTATTGTCCAGCCCTACCATAAAGTTTTAAATGTTTTTTTTTCTTTACTTTACTTTATTTATTTATTTATTTTATTATTTCATTAATGTATTTGTTTCTATGGTATTCTAATTTAAATGTTTTGTTTCCATCCATATTTATACACAGTTGTAGCATTATAATGTAACATTATATTAATAATTATAATGATGATTATATTTTGTTTTTATTGAATTTTTTTTCAAGGAATATTCCACGTATGTGGCACCATGAGGCAGAGAAAAAAAATCTCTAGACTTTAAAATATTTAATCATTATAAGAGAGATTTAGGTTTTTAGTCTTTGATTTGATTCATGCACATCACTTACCTTCATTCTTATATTTTTACTTGCATACCATGTCGAGATACCTGCAGAGAGTGCCGACTGGTTTAAGTTGCTTGCCAAAGCCAATTTTTTAGTCTCGTTTGGTGTGTGGCAAGTGTTCATTTTAAGCCCTGGCTGTGTTCGTTCCTCGAAGTCTTTCTAAAATGTCAGGATCACTGTTGAAGCTCGACATTAAGAGTGAGCTGCCACAGAGAAATGAGACCAGCTTGTCTTGGAGTCACTTCACATTGCGACTGCAGCCATTATATATTTCAAGATCATTTAACAAGAATCATCCTTTCATGCATTTTTAAAGCGCTGCGCTGTTGTGTGCGTGTTGTGATAAGTCATTATCGTAAATGCCTTCAAAGAAAGAGTGAAAACTGCATTGATAAAGGCTTTAGTGTTTTTGTTCTCTTTATTTGGTGACTGTGTTTGAAGTGACAAAAGGATCCACAGGAAAACAGCAGGTGTTGAGTCGCAGGCCCAGTCGCAAGCTTGGCAGAATGATCTGCTCTTTATGATTATTTCATGGGCTTTTATGCTCCCCGGCATTGATTCAACACTCAGTTATTGAGCTTTGGCTTCTGTTGTAGTGAATGTCACTTCAGGTTTGCAAGAATCATGCACTGAATCATTCTCCCAGAAGCGATTTAACTTAAATAGAAATGTAAATCAGGATTTAACTCCAAGCCTGGGTGGTATGATTGCATGTGTACCATGCAACTGTAACTGAATACTTGAAATACTCCGTATGCTTTTGAAAAAATAAATAAAATTTGGTTGACTGCTAGTACTGACAGTCCAGTGTTTGTATTCAAGAATTGTGTTCTTTATCGTGCTTTTAAGAGAAGGTAGTCTCGTTTTCTGTCAACATCATCTTTGTTCGTTCATCACTATGTTTTTGAATGATGGCAACTGTCTGAAAACCAAGTCTTAATGTTTTATTCAGATGGCCAGCGTAACCCTGAAGCAGGTAGACCTGAGGGTTCAGCTCAACCTGAGGACGCTGGCTCCAGAAATGGGAGTCCACGAGCGGGCAGCCCTGTGGTGAGCGCATCGTCCAGGGCCCGGCACAATCAAGGGTCCAGCGGCTCAGACAGTGACAGCAGTGAAGACGACAGTGATGACGGTGTTATGCACAGGATGAAGAGCAGTGTCACACATATCAAGGTGAGTTACATTCATACAGCATTTTTATAATGTTAAAGGGGGGATAGTTCCGATTGTAGATTCGGGATGTGCTGGTTATTTTAGGGGTATTTATAATTAAACAGTGATTGATAATTTATAATTTAATTGGTTAAGCAATTAATCGATATTAGCATAAATGTAACAATGTGAGTGGCTTCCAAAAACACTGCCTGTACAACAGGGTTGTTATTATTAACTAAAACAAAAACTAAAAACTAGTTGTTTTTTCTTTAGATAAAGCTAAATAAAACATAAATATTAGATAAGAAGCTTACATTAAAAAACTCCCTTGGCAACTAACTGAAGTATGTTTGAATTGTAGGACTAAAATTACTAAAACGAAATCGTTAAAATTAAAAAACTAAAGACGTTAAAATTAGAATAATAACTATAAAAATAAAAACTCATTCAAAATATAGGCTAAATACTATAAGAATACTAAAATAACACTACTGTATATTCATCTGGAGCTAGTGTGTTGCATTTAAATTATTACTTAAATTCAAAGTCACAATTAATGTTAAAAAAAAAATACATTTTACATTTTTTACATTTTACAATGTGAAGTTTAGATGAAGAAAGGATGGAATTAAATGGCTTTTTGTGTATACTTGTTTAATTTGTATTTTTATGTACATTATAATACATATTACACATTAAGAGTAATTAACAGTAAATTAAACAAATTGGTACGAAACATAGCTGCATCTATTAAAAATCTATTTAATGAAGTTATTTACTTGTTTAAATTTAAATACCAAGTACTCAATCAGTTTAATTAAGTTTAATGTAATAATAATGTATTGACCATCAATTTAAAATTCCTAGTTTATATAAACCTTAAACACTGCCATCCAGTAAAATATTAGTGTGTGAATCAGATATGCCATTACAGTTTACTATTACTGTTGCCATGTATAGAGAAAGCACTATTAAAGTCATATAACCTATAAGTAGAGCTTGAATAATTGGTGCAACTACTATGCTTATGTAATTGTGTTTGTTTCAGCGTGCCTCTGACGATGAGAGCAAGAACAGACGAAGAAGCTCCTCACCTGACAGGTAAGTCTGTTATTAGTCTCAATAAAAAATTAAAAAATCAATGTAAAATTCAGAACTTTCTGTAAACTGGTGTCTTTTGTCTCCATTTTAGGGACGAAAAGAAGTCACAGTCAAGATCCCGCTCCAGATCCCGCTCTAGATCTCGTTCTCCTCAAGAACGTTACGGAAGGGGTCGTAGGTGAGGGAATGTGTGTTTATGTTCTCGACAAATATGCTGTGGCCTTTTTCGTCCTGATGTAATATATTGCACCTTTCAGTTCGAATGTTTTCTTTGTTCTCCGTCGTCCTCACATCAGGTCCAGGGAGCGTGAGCGAGATCGAGACCGCTATGACGACCGGGATCGTTATGAGCGGCGCTCCAGCAGAGAGAGGGATTGGGAACACAGGAGGAGGGGAAGGTCAGCATCCCCAGCCAAAAATGATAAACCTCCCACTGAGGAGCCTCCAGTGAAGAAGAGGAAAGAAGGGCTGGACCCCATCCTGACCCGCACCGGTGGGGCCTACATCCCACCGGCCAAACTGCGAATGATGCAGGCTCAGATCACTGATAAGAGCAGGTTGGTTTCACTTTGCTCAGCAGTACTACATTTTGTATTTATGTATTTTTTTTATAGGGTTAATGGTGTACTGTTGTTGTTTGATATAAAGTTTATTTACCTTAGGCTATGTATTTATGATATTGCACTTTGGAAATCCATCATTGGGTTTGGAGGATACAAGAAAAAAAGGGAATTAATAAGAAGTAGGGCAATATATTGAATATTGACAATATTTTTGTGATTATTTTAATGGTGATGTAAATAAAACATCTCTAATATGAATTTCAGTAATATAAATGCCACTAGAGTTGGTAAATTTGATTCAGTTCAAACCGTCCATTGCAATGAATGAATTCAAAACACTAAAGAGAAATGCAGTGATTTTTTTGCAAAATATTCTTTTGAATTGGCAGCCAGAGGTCTGCAGAAGGTGCAGAATCTAGGTGTAGAATTTATCATAAAATATTTTTTGTAAAAATAAATTATACACTATTGTTCAAATGTTTGGTACCAGTAAGATTATTGTTATAAATAAATTAATACTTTTATTCCAGAAGGACACAAAATGATTAAAAATGACAGTAAGGACATTTGTAATGCTACAAAAGTTAAAAAATTATATTTCAAATAAAACAACTTTCTATTCATTTAAAGAATCCTGAAAAAATGTATCATGGATTCCACAAAAATACAGCACAACTGTTATATTATGAGAAAGTATATTAAAATAGAAAATTGTATTTAAATTAATATTGTAATATCTTGTATTTTTGTTCAAATAAATAAAATAAATGCAAATATATATATATATATATATATATATAAATAAAATATTTTGAACAGTAGTGTACATAGGTAAAATGTTTGTGACTTTGTTATTTTGGTGTTTCCTGGCTTTGTGGAAAACAGTGTAGGAGATTATACCTACATATTTATTGGAAAATCTGACTTTATTTGTATCAGACTTTATCCGACTTTTATTTCTTCTAATCTAATTGTCTTCAAATTACTATTGTTTAATGATCAGCCATTTAAGCCATAAATAATATAAATACATAAATACTAAAATATTTATTGAAAACTGCCATAAAACTTAAATATAGAAAAATATTTTTTTGATTTATTGCCCAGCTCTAATAAGGAGTGATCATCAGATAAGTAAGGTGATCTTTGTTGATCCATCTTGAATCATATTGATTTTTAAGTATTTCAGACATTGTGATAAGAATAGATTGTGATTTATTGATGGTGGGAAACGCATCCACATGAATTCAATGAAGGGGTCGATTAAATTTCCTCATGCAGCAGAATGGAGGTCACCAGCCAGGAAATAAAGAGGTGTCCCTTAGGGATGTGAGATATCTATAGCAGAAGGAGTGGAGCGCTGGCCTGTACTTGAGGCCAGACACTGGAAGTTAGGTGATAGAGACAATACAGATCAGTCTCAAGGGCTAAGGGCAGGAAATTAGTTGGTGGGGAAAAATAGCAGTTCTCTAAGGAGCTGAGCACCACTTCAAAACTCCTTATCATCAGCATTTTCCAGGCTATTTCATGCTGAAGTACAGACTGAGAAGCAGATGTCGTTGAAGGTTTTGTCCTGCTATTACAGTTGTGCCAAATATGACCTTTAAAATGGTCTTATTACTGGGGCTAAAGACAAGTGTTTCAAGATCACTGCTGTGTTAACAGGCTGAAAGTGTCTCCTTCAACAGATTTGTGTAGTTGGTTTTTCATCCATTCTTTACTTTTTTATTCCACAGTTTGGAGTATCAGAGGATGAGCTGGGAAGCCCTGAAGAAGTCCATCAATGGTCTGATCAACAAAGTAAACGTTTCCAACATCGGCAACATTATTCAAGAGCTTCTGCAGGAGAATATTGTGAGGGGCAGGTAAAGACCACATCTCTTGTGTTTTACTCAGAATCAGAAAGAGCTTTATTGCCAGGTATGTTTACATATAGGAGAAATTTGTTTTGGTGACAGACAGCTGACTTACTGACTTTATGGCCATGTTCTAGTTGTTTTTTTACCTTTATTTCTATAGCGCTTTACGCAATAAAGACAGTAACTTCACAATATTATACAGAAAAGTAACGGAGTCAGTGATGCGAACTTCAATAATGAAAATCCGAATTCTGCTGTAAAGCAGCTTTAACAAGACAGTAATGTCATTATTCAGCTCCAATCAGTGCAGTGTTTCAGTTCAGTTGAATAACTGTGTATGTTCATCAATTATGAAACAAGTTCAGTTCAGCTTTAAGCAGATACCTTCTTTTGGCAAAATGCACCATCCCATAAAAGCAATATAACAAGTATAGAGGGAAAAGAAAAATCAATCCAGGATGCCGAATGCAGCAAGAGAAGTCTCAGTTATAGATATAATTTATTAAATACAGATCACATAAGTATCAAATAGTAATTCTATTACTACTAAAAATACTATTACTGACTTTTTTACATTATATTGTGTATAACTCATTATGTATTGAATGCTATTGATAAAAACAACTCGGTGTGGTTCAAAATGGATTATTTTACACAATACACTACATTTCAAGTGTTTTTGTTTTGTTTTTTATTTTAAATAATTCTCTTATGCTTACCAAGGCTGCATTTATTTGATCAACAATACAGTAAAAACTGTAATACCGTTAGGCATGGGCCGGTATGAGATTCTGACGGTATGATAACCAAGAAATAAAGGCTTGAAATATTTCACTCTGTGTAATGACTCTATATAATATATGGGTTTCACTTTCTGAAATGAGTGACAAAAAATATTGACCTTTTTCATGATATTCTAATTTTTTGAGATGTACCTGTAAATACCGTGAAAAGTTACTACAAATTAAAATAGCTTTTATCTATTGCAATATACTTCAAAATGTAATCTATTCCTATGGCGGCAAAGTGGAATAAAGCTCACTCCAGGCTTCAGTGTCACATGATCCTTCAGAAATCCACATGGCCCTGACAGAGACGTGGATCAAACCAGAGGACACTGCTACTCCTGCAACACTCTCCAATAATTTCTTATTTTCCTACACTCCCCGTCTGACTGGACGAGGTGGAGGTACTGGTCTGCTTATCTCTAATGATTGGGAATTTATTCCTTTACCTTCTCTGGGTATTAACAGCTCCTTTGAATCGCTTTCAGTCACTATTACCCACCCTTTTAAAATCCATTTTGTGGTTGTTTATCGACCTCCAGGACCACAAGGTAACTTGGATGAATTAGATGTGCTGCTCTCAACCTTTCCTGAGGATGGTACTCCCCTAGTTGTTTAAAACTGTTCCTGTTTTCATCATTGTTGCTGAAGGTGTTGAGTGAGTACGATTCAGTATCTCTCTCACCTAACCTGCCAGGCCTCAATTTCTCATGTTTAGCAGCTAATGACCTTGATACAATCATAATGGATGACTTCCTTCTCTCTAAAGCCACCCACGAGGGAACGCATGCTCTCAAACCAGAGGCTGCAGTCCTTGCTCTGCCTGTGTGTAATTGAGGGTTTTGCTCTCTCAGTTCTCATATTTAGCTACTGTCTGTACTGATGTTAGTGGATAAGCATCTTTTCTGAGGCTTCTGAGACAAAGTGCGCTAATTGAAAATCCATACAAGCGGCCCTTTGGGGAGCATGAACAGCCATTATCACATTAAGCTCTTTTTATGTTTTACGGCTAATACACAGCAAATTCTTCTTTATGGGTAATTGACTCTGATTACATCTCGTTGGCACTGACTTAATTGCTGCGAAACGTGTAATTGCAAACGAATGTCTGCTTTACATCAACAATATTCTTTTTGCAGATGTCTTCAAGTTGGATCCCAACTTCCTGGAGAACGAGGAGAAGTACAAAGCAATTAAACGGGGTGAGTTAATGACTCTTTTTCTGTACGCATTCTCCGTTCTTCTCATTACTGCCTATTAAAAGAGATGCCCTCTGATGCACCATCTCTGCTAGCGCATTTGAATTTTAATTGTGTACTAATTGTACAACGGACTGGAGACAGCCATATGGTACAGGAAGCTGAAATGGTGGTCCTTGATTGCGACAATTGGAGATGCTTGTTCTCTGATGCGGAGATGATTACTCAATTTACGGCTTGAGAAGCAAAGCTAATGGAATCGTTCAGCAGTGGAGAAAGTGACAGAACATAGTTGTGACCTAAGATGCCAACGGGAGACCTGGGCAAAGACGAGAGAGTGTTTGTGTTACGCTTGTCACTTTTTCCTAAAGTCAAATACAAATGAATCCCAAGTAGGGTGAAATTCTAATTGATAGAGACTTATATAGTTCTTTACGATAATGTAGCTCATCTGTCCCTCCACTTTTGCAGGCTCTCCACTACAAACATATATTAAAAGAAAAATATGGAAAATAAAATAGGGATGCACCGAATGTTCGGCAACCAAAATTATTTGGCTGAAAATAGCAAAAATAAGATAAGCGAAAAGACTGAATAAATTGTACTGAACAATGAAATGACGCGATCAAATAGCAGCCAGCGTAGAGTGAGAGGCGCGCACTCTTTATAATGCAGCACACACGTCAGCAGTGTGGAAGCATTTAAAACTGTCCGAGAAAGACGCAAAAATCATTGCAAGCACCGACATCGAGAGACTGTTTAGGACTGCATCGCATGTCTTCGATGAGAAGAGGAAGGGGTGATTGTTGCTGGTTACTGTATGATGATTGAAATCATGAAATGGCCTTAAACACGTGAAAGGGCTTTAAACAATTAGTAAATAAACTGCAGAACGTTATGTTTTCTAATACACGCGCGCATTGCATGTATTCTGACAGCGCTGCACGAACTCGCCGTGCTATTGTTAACCAGGGTTCAAAGTCCAAAGCGCAAGGAAAATCTGCGCAGAAACTGTTGCTCAGTCACATTTTTATGAATTTTTACAGGGCATGTGACAATTAACAAGACAATAATAATGATAATAATCATTACAACAGCGCTGTTAATGCATTTATTATAACATTCACACACAGTTTTCAAATTAGGATCTGTAATATTTTCTAATGTTTTAAAAGAAGTCTCTTCTGCTCACGTGCAAACTTTAGAGTTAAGAGTTATGCCGGTGAACGTCTTAATCTCAGTCAATTCACTATGCAGAAACTGAAAGTAAAAACAGAATGACTGAGTAATGACGGAGCTTTCGGCATCTGACGCCACATATTCTCTCAGAGACGACGAGAGACGAATCTACTTCAACATATGCTGATAACCGTATATAGCTAACGGTTTTAATTTAGTCCCTTAATATTTCTCTTGTGGCCCGTACATAGTGAAAAAAAAATAGAAGAAACGTATTTCGTGTTAAACAGGTTGTTTTTGAAAGTCGGTGCTTGAAATAGGCTAAAGCTTTTTATTTCATTGCTTTTTATATTTTTAATATTTTAAGTATAGGCTTATAATTAATTGTGTAATAGGCTAGACCTATTTTAAAAGACCTTTTTTTACAACATGGTAATTGAGTAAAAAGCCTAATCTTTTGTTATCCTCTCAGTATGTTAAATATGCGGTAATATTACGGGGCATTAATTATTGTAATTAATTTTACATTAATAATAAAAGTAACTTCATAATAATAATACGCCTAATAAAAATAAGAATGTAACAGGCCTACATTAATTGGAAATGCCAAATCCTCTTTATATTATAATATTGCCAATAATTGATGTTTTTGACAATATCTCTGGCTATCGTTGATACAAGATCATTGTCTTCCGATGCACCCCAGCAAGAGAAGGTTATCGCGGGGCCGTCCGCTACACCGCTGGGCAGACAGCAAGTTGCCTGTTACATCGTTTGGGCTGCCTTGTTGAGAGCAGTGGCACTGAGAACATTGTATTTCACACACTTTAAGCTCTTTTATTTTCCAAATGTGTGTGTGTGTAATTTAAACATTTTTTTAATTTAAAGTTTTATTTTAAAATTGAATTGATCTGTCTTGTTTTCATACCTCAGAAATTCTTGACGAAGGAAGCAGTGATTCTGGTGGTGACGCTGGTGGCAGTGGAGATGACGAAGATGATGATGATGATGAAGATAAAGACGAGGCAGCTGGAGAAGGTATTTAAAATATTTATCAAGTGTCACATGCTCTACCATATGCTTATAAAAAATAGGCACAATTGTATTAATATTCAGTGTTATGATGTGGCTTGGTGGCGCTATACTCCTTGTTCGCCTTGTTCTTATTCGAGTTCTTAAGCAAGTGCCAGTGTTTGGGGACAATGCTTTGCATTAGTTCCCCTAGATAATCCTGCTCATATGGTCTCTTGGGTCTTGAGCTGAGGAGAAACTGCATAAAACACTATGGCTGTCAGGAGACTACCTGTTCCAGACTGTAGCACATTGTGTTTCAGGCATTAAAAGGATCATAACTTTTTTCCCCTCTGAGGTCCAGTAACAATGTTTCTCGAACTTAAAACAGTTGTAATATAGTTTTAAGCCAGAAACATACTCTGCAGAAGTATGCAAATGCAGATGCTTGGGCAGTCCAACACAAGCATGTGGTCCTGTTGAACATTTGCGTTACTATGCTAGTAACAAACCTCAGTACGCAAATAGGTGATGGTTACTTTCTGATGTCTTGTTTATCTGCTATATATCTGTAGACATGCTCAGTACGATTGACTTCAAATTGTTGCTCTGTCAGTCAGTTTTTATTTTTTTTTCACTTTAATTTGTAAGTTATTTTGTTGTTTTTATAATTTTTGACTAATGTTGTCTATATAATATTTATTGATTTTTATTTATTAATTTTATTAATTTTATTACTTAAACTAAATGAAAATGAGAAATTTTGGCAGCTATATTAATTTTTTATTTTATATTTTGTTTCAGTCAACTTTTATTTCAAGTAACACATTTTTTTTATGCTTCTGGATTTATTTTTAGTTAACGTAACAACACTGAAATAAATAGTTATTTTTATATATACATTTGTTATTTATTTTAATTTATTGTTTTATGTATTAAAGTATTATAAAATTGTAGTATCATAAAAATATTTAAACATTTATAACTTTGAGATGTGTACTATTTCAGTTTAAATGTTTTTGTTTTTTGTCCAAAAGATCAAAGAAAATGGTTTTTTCATGATATGACTCCTTAGCGCCAAAAACATCATCGGCCACTGTACTGTTTTTAGATGTTCTTGAATTTATCACTTCTGCCGGATGTTGATTATAATGTGAAGGTTCAAGAGCTCCCTGTCATTGAGTGCAGACGGTGTGTGTCTCTCTGCTGTTCTTTAGTTCCGTTCCTGTGATCAGATGAGCTTAGCTGTGTTAATTGCTTCATCAAAGAAGGCTGTGAGCCTGTGAATTAAAATAACTCCGCAAAGAACAAGTGCTATTGACCTCTGGAGGGAGACATATCATATGGCACAAACTTCAGCCAGTCTCTGTCCTGTTTAACTGTACTGAGCTTTTCTTTTCTTTATTTAGAACAAGAGAAAGTCACCATCTTCGACCAGACAGAGGTGAACTTGGTTGCGTTCCGTCGAACGATTTACCTCGCCATCCAGTCAAGGTGAGTGTGTGCATCATGTGATCCAATGGTTCCATGTCGTCTTTCGTGCTTCCATCAGCAGAAAGGGAGCAGCTCTAAAAGCCACCAGAAATAGTCTGTGCAAAAGCTTATTTTGGCTGGAATTGAAAAACAACCTACTTTGGAGATCCCATGTGTAGAGATGAGGCTGTTTTTTCTTGTTTTTGAACCCAAGCTCCTGAAGCCCCTGAGGGCCACAGCACGCAGATTGAATTAATAACGTTTCAGATTAGTTGTTTTTAATTGAATTTCGCCGGCACGGTGCAGCAGAAGTGCCGTCACGGATCAGAAATCGCTGTGGTGAAGGACTTCAAAATTAGTTATCCTTTGATATCAAGAGGGTTTGAAAAATGTTTAAACAACAATTCTTGGGCTGATTGATGAGAGTAGGAGGAAGGCAGCACGAGTCTATTTCCCTCGGCATCACAGAACCATTTCTCAGTATGGCTGTCCTGGCTGTCCTCCTCATGGAGTTTTACAGCTTTTTAATGATATTTAATGCATATTGATATTTGGGCTGTTGGAGCATATGTTCATGAGAGGTTTTTTTTTAAACTCCAACATTTAATTTTAGGTTATTTAGGAATTTCTTTTGAATGTTTTTAAGGATAGTCAACATTCTAGTTGTAGGTTCTGTAACTGATTTTTATTTATTTATTTTACCCATTTGATTCAGTCAGATGGGTTCATATATTTTTTTTCTATCGCCTTTTTGTCTACTAGGTCGCTTTAAATGGTGTTTATTAATGATTTTTTAAAAATATGCCTATTTTTTTTTTTCTCCAGTTTTAGTTTGAGTTAAGAACATCAAGTTAAAGGGATAGTTCACCCCAAAATGAAAATTCTGTCATTAATTACTCGCCTTCATGTTGTTTCACACCCGCAAGACCTTTGTTCATCTTCAGAACACAAATTAAAGGGATACTCCACCCCAAAATGAAAATTTCGTCATTAATCACTTACCCCCATGTCGTTCCAAAACCGTAAAAGCTTTGTTCGTCTTCGGAACACAATTTAAGATATTTTGAATGAAAACCGGGAGGCTTGTGACTGTCCCATAGACTGCCAAGTAAAATACACTGTCAAGGTCCAGAAAAGTATGAAAAACATCGTCAGAATAGTCCATCTGCCATCAGTGGTTCAACCGTAACGTTATGAAGCGACGAGAATACTTTTTGTACACAAAGAAAACAAAATTTACGACTTTATTCAACAATTCCTCTCCTCTGTGTCTCGCCACATCACCGTAGCGCCATTTTGTAGAATATCCGTTGAACGCAAACAGAGTACGCTCTTCTGTGTCAGCCGCACTGCGCGGATGCGCTGTTTTCTTTCAAATCAAAGCGTAAATACACGCAGAAAACGTATCCTTGTGGCGCGGCTGACACAGTATAGCGTACGCAGTTTGCGTTCAGCTCATATTCTACAAAATGGCGCTACGGTGATGTGGAGAGACAGAGGAGAGGAATTGTTGGCGCATTCCCTTCACAAACAAAAGTAATCCACTGCGTCTTCAGTGGCTCAGATGTTGGGAGTAAATGACGACTGCTATGTTCATTATTACATACAACAACAAAACACCTCAATCACTTACTACGCTTAGGAGCCATTCTTGTCTACGTCCCTGCTCCGGCATCGAAACAACGGCGGACTGTTTACAGCTCACTCAGGGCGGGTCTAAGGTAAAACACCAGTGTCAATCAACAATCATGGGAGCGGCCTTCGTCCGTGTGATGTCACACAGACAAGAAGCTGAGAACGGCCTGATTTGAAAAGGGATATTATTTTTAGGGATTAAATAAAAACCACTGGGTGGATTTTTATCATTATAGGGTAGATGTGTACACACACTGCCAACACACATTTATGTTCAAACAACATGTAAAAGTGAATTTAGCATTATAGCTTATATAATGTGTATTAATTTTCTTTTACTAAAACATTGGAATAATTAACAGAAACAATGTTTAACAATTAACACACAGAGTCTTATGAACAATTTACATTGTACATTAAGTATGATGCAAAAAAAATGTTGAATCAGAGAGTGCAGTTCATTCACATGGACCGTTTCAGCTGATTCATGTAAATGAACTGAACGTACAAACTTTACATATGAGTGCCATTTTTGCTACTGAAGTTTAAATCAGAGGTGCTACAACATCTGACTTCACACTCTCATAATGATGAGACTTGAGACCGGGGGAACGTTTGCAAAATTGCTTAATGAGCCTTAAGGAAACTTAATGGTTAAATAAAAAGTGCTTTAAAATAATCACAATGTGACTTAATTTTGTATCACCTGCAAAACTACTGTGAATCTAGCATGAATATTCATACATTCCTAGCAGGCACAGAGTCACACTCCACACTGTGTGTGTGTGTGTGTGTATGTGGACTCACAGGCTTCCTCACAGCTTCCCTTTTCCACTTCTATTGACCTGAAGCTTTAAAAAAGCCTCTATTGCGGAGAATGTTTGAAAGCACTATACTTCTAAGCACCTCGGGGCTGCCGAGCACTCGCAAGTTAAAGATGCAGCAGAGGCTAATTCTGTATCTACAACTTAGAGCAGTGAGAAGCAGGCTTTGGATGTGTACTAGCTTCATTTAACCTGCTTTTCTTTAAGTGCATGAACACTGTATTAGATCACAGCTATACGAAACACGTCTAACATGACACACAGCTTCATACATTCATCTGCTGTGTGACAAGCTTTTAAATATTTCACCAGCTGGTAGTCAACTGACTTCCTTAATGTCTTTAAACTTGCCCGCTGGCAGCTGGATTCACCTCTTAAAACTAACCTGGTCTCTCGCAGCGCTCTACTGCAGCTCAGCGAGGGGTCGCCCGGTGTTGCGGTCTCTCTGTTAACTGGCCTGAGTGCAGAAAGAGGGCAGAGCTAAAAGAGAGAGGCACTACAAAGGTTCTCACTCTGCCTTTCTACAAACTGCCTTTGAGGCCGGGATTAAACTGATTTGGCCCACAAATCGCCCGCCTGGAGGCAAGGTTGGTGTATGGACAGGAAAAAGTATGACCCAGTAGGAAATTAGATTAGCCCCAGTTATTTTTCTGTTGAAATCAAGAGCATTGGTTTTGTGGTGCAACCCTGTGATTCCCATTGTGGGCTTTTCTTTCTTTTTATATAGAGGAGAAAGAAAATGATGGGAAGAGAGTGGAAAACAGTGTCTGTAAGTTGGGAAATGTTGAAGACGTTGTGTTTAAAAAATTTGGGGTCAGTAAGATTTTTTTGTTTTTGAAAAAAAGTGACCATTTATTTGATCAGAAGTAAAAATAGTAATATTGTGAAATATTATTGTAATTTAAAACAACAGTTTTTAATTTTAATATATTTTAAAATGCCATTATTCCTGTGATGCCTTCAGTGTCACATGATACTTCAGAAATAATTCTAATATGCTGATTTGCTGCTGAAGAAATATTTATTATAATGTTGAAAACAGTTGTGCTTTTGACTTTTTTTTTGGAAGCAGTGTTATTTTTTGTTTCTGGATTTTTTTTATAGAAAGTTCAAAACAGCAGCATTGTTTTAAAATAGAATTCTTATGTAACATTACAAATTTCTTTTTTCTCACTTTCAATCAATTTAATAAAATTTTTTGAATAAAAATCTTACTGACCTGAAACTTTTGAACAAACATGACCAGGAATGTTTATTAAAATGGTAAATGGGGTGTTTTTAAGTAATAGTTGAACATTTCTCAACATCATCTTTTATGTTCCACAGAAGAAAGTCATACAGTGACAGTTAAGACAGTGAAGTTTGATGTAGTGGTGCACAGTATACAGTGCTGTACTGCTGTGTGTTGATGTGGATAGGGACTGGGTTGACTGACAGTCATATGAAGTTGTCCTTGTGGCTAACTGTGCACCATGGGACCTGTAGTGTCAAGTCTAGCCATCATGTCCCTCTCTTTTTATCTGCCCCTGCCCTTTGAAGTGGTCATGGCACAGCATTCAAACATTAAAGAAGTAGAGCAGAGTGAACTTTATTTAGAACAGAGATTCAAGTTTGGTCAGACTTAAGCAGGTTTCCACTCCGTAAACTAAAGCATTAATCTGAGTTTGTTTCTCAGGCTGTGTTGGTTTGTGTGCAGGAGAGATTAGTATCTGTGGGCATTACATGACTGTGTTTGTCAGCAGTTTGTGAAACTATCTGATAGATGCAGAATTCTGGCAGAAATGTCTGAAAGAGATGCGAGACTAATGACCACTGCTTTAGTTTGCTTTGCACTGGTAAAGAGTAGAAAGACTTGTCTAACCAAACCCTATTTAATTTAAATGCCAGTATTAAGTTAAACATATTAGCACCTACATGCATTTTCTATTTTATTTTGGAGACCTCTTTCTTGATCATCTTGACTGATTCATACATCAAACATTTAACTTATTTCTTGAGTCAGGTTGACTGATTCATACATCATAACCACTTTTGTATTTTATTTCATTAATTGTTTATTTTATTATTTTGAAAACATGTTTTGAGTCATATTGACTGATTCATACATCAAACCTTTTATTTTATTATTTATTATTTTTATTTAATTTGTTAGAGACCTCTTTCTAGTTATCTTGACTGTTTCATTATACAGAAATGGTCATAAGAGTTATTTGTGTGTGATTCTCATTACCCTGCTGAACACAATAGAAAGATGTTTTCTATTTATTGTCTTCGTTCGCATTCAATTTAGACTGCAGATTCACAGCTCAGCTATAATATAATGTCTTCATCCATACTGCTACAGATTCAATAGCTTTACACTAAACATTGGCTCAAAATGTTTCCCATTAGGCTTTGAAGCGAGAGCATCTTGGTCTGACCTTAAATGAAGCACTGAAGAGCCAATACAATCCCTGGACAGTCAAAAGGGTCAGCCTGCTTAAGATAGAAAGCCTCATTTCTCCGTAGAGTGGACATATTTTGTAATATCTTTTGGGTATTAGGACTATATTATTATTCTGATCATGCACTTCACCTTGTTAACCTTCAACAGATGATGCCCTCTGGTGCTGTGATAGTTTTGCTTAATTTGGATGCAGTCTGGTTCATATTTCAGCCCTCTACGTAAATACAGGTGCGTTGCACATCCATTCTGATTAACTGAAAAACAGCACAGATCGCTTTGCAGAGAGTGAAACTCTGAAGCGCTCAGTCAGAGAGTGTTCTGTGAGTGAAAATATATCTGTGCTACACTTATACTTAACCTCCAACTCACACACTGGCGAGTAAAATCTGAGAATTTATTAGCAATTGGCTAATATTAGACATCATTTAGTCGCCCAGAGTAAGATTTAGTCGCATATGCGAGTGATTTACTCGCAATGTAGAGGGTTGTATTTAATACATATTGCTTTTGATTTATTATGTGCTGCAGTTGCATGTAATATATTAAAATTGTGTGCACATCATGGGATCTGGTTAAACTCAATGAGTTATATTTCATTAGCACATGAGATGCAGAAAGTGACGTTTTCATGTTTTATTTTGACAGCTTGGACTTCGAAGAATGCGCCCACAAGTTGATAAAAATGGATTTCCCCGACAGCCAGACGGTACGTAAATAAACGCTGCTGTTCTCTCTAAAATCCTGCAGATCTGCATTGCTTTCCGTGTCCCGGAAGCTTTTAACTTCATCTAAATATTTGTTTTCAGTCTCAGAGGTAATTTGTGCTTTTGTGGTCACTTGGGAAGCATTTGTAATCTTAATATCCTTGTTTTGCAGTTTCACAGTGGGGGAAAATGGCTGTTTTGGCTAATGGCAACTGGGTGTTCCCTCCTGTTTAACTGATCAAATGTCTTTCTCCAGAAATGGCCCGTTTGTGATTGTCACCCTGCTGATTCACAAATGCGAATTCAGTGCCAGCAGCTCATCAGTTTGATGGAAATTCCTGTATTTGTCAGCACCTGAGCTGTGCTTCGCAAATCAGAACAAATACATAAATATTAAGCTATACATATCAGATGTCATCGAATAGCTGATATAAGTATTGAGATAGATGTTGTTCTTACCTATATCGCTCAGTCCTTCTCTGAACACATTGGTTTTCTTGGCTCTCAGCCTGTTAATCAGTCCGTTTGACCTTTTAAGAGAGATGTGGATGATAACTGGATTCGATCCCCTGGGTCTCTTCTGCCTTCTTATTCCAAATATGGACTGCCTTGTTTAGCTTGTGCCGTACAGATAAATCTGTATGTTTTCCCCGGAGCATATATGTAATGTCAACAAAATGCACGGTAGGGATCATCATGTTTTTTGACCCTTTTAAAATGACTTCCGCTAAGTCGAACTGTATCAAATAAGATGGGATTGTAAAAATGTCCTGAAATAGAATAGAGCCCCCTCACCCTCACCAGCGCATCTGCTGCTTTTGGCCATTTGAGAAAAGAGCCAGTGAGGTGCACAAGATGGAAACATTGTGTTTGCAGGCCTGAGGGAGATTGCGTAACAGGGGTAAGCATCCTACAAATGTCTTCTTTATCGCGTCGCTCCAGCCCTCTGCACAGGCTCAGGAGCGGGAGCAGGTCAGGAGGGGGAGAGACATCTACTCACTCCCCAGCATACAAACATGTCAGCTGTGCTGCGGGTGACATCACTACAGCCCACTATCACCTCCAAATAAATATGCCATGTCTTTGCAATAAGGATTTTTTTTCTGTTGGTGCCAGTAGTTCAAATTTGCACTTCTCTTGCCAATATTTTAACTCGACATCAAAAATGCCAAATTTACTTTTGTGTCAGATTTTATTTTTTTTTCCTCACATTTTTATGCTTGTTTGGAAAAATCAGAATTTTCATATATTTATTCAATTTAATTATATACCGTAATGTGTGTGTGTGTGTGTGTGTGTGTGTGACTGCTTTATTGAGCTGATAATGCAGCTCATAAGTGATTTAAACCATGAAATAAATACATGTGTAAATGATTACCTCTTTGCAAAGAAGTGCTCATGTTTGCCAGTTTGTTAGCAGTGGGATGTACTCAGATCTGTCTCTGAAGCCAGAACTGGCAGAACATTGCTCATGTCCAGACCTACCACTGTCCTCTGCGTCATCAGATACACACACACACACACACACCTGAGCCTCACTCAAACCCCCCAGTGTCTGTGCAACATGAGGAAACACGTCGACTACTCTGGTTTCCTTAACATCACCGTTTGATAAATAAGTTATTATTGGAACTAGACATCTGAAACCGGGAATCTGAAAGTTTGGCTGGGGTTTCGTTCGGCCAATTAAGTGTACACTTTTACAGGCATCTCAATGGCATTAACATGTAACGTAACTTAAAACTAATACATTTTTGCCTGATTTGATTTGTTAGCCTGATTTCTTTTTAGTCGTATGATTGATGTACTATGGCACATTTATCTTTAAAGGTTGTTCCCTTTAATGAGAAGCAACGAATGCAGTCTCTTGTTTAGAGCTCGTTTTAACATCACGGCATGCGCTGTGTTTCTTTCACACATATGGGTTCACGTCCTTGGAACCCACTGTGTTTTGTCCCTCCTGAGTTGTCGCTCCAGAATAAATCGTCCTTGAGTGTTTAGTGATGGCTGTTTCTGCACAGTGATCTGGCTTTGCTCCTAAATTGCAGGGTTCTCACAGTCATGGAAAACCTGAAAATATAAGGGAATTGAAAATGGTCCATCTGAATGATTACTTAGTGATTCAGTCTGAATTTGAATGGTTTCTGATTGTTGATGTTACTTATTCCCTTATCTGTATTTATTTATTCATTCATTTTCATGAAATTCATTAGTCAAAAAGTGTGGGAACCCTGTAAAACACACAATTTGCCTAACATTCATAGTTGTAATTTCAAGTTAAACATTTATGGTGAGGGTTTGTCATTAATAAGATAAGGAACTTTTATATTTTAGGAAAGTCCCACTGGATGAGGTCATTCACATTCACATGTTTTAAAGATGTCTATAAAAAGGTGGAATGTAGCTTTAAATTCCGTACAGCTGCTACCGATTGGCAGGTGTCTTCGTTAGGGTGGAGCTTGTTTATAGTCTGCAAGAAGCCCACCACATGTTTGGTTTCCAGTTTAACTTTCCACACAAGATGTTGACCAGAGCTTTACAGAGCTGAAGATCTACTGAACTCCCATCATTCCCAAGGTTCTACATGTCCTTGCCCCTTATGTGTTTAACTATTTTATTCTATTTTAATATGTTTTAAATTGTAGTTTATCCCTGTGATGCAAAGCTGAATTTTCGGCAACCATTACTCTAGTCTTCAGTGTCACATGATCCTTCAGAAATCATTCTAATATTCTGAATTGGTGCTCAAACTTTTTTTTTTAAAATCATTATCTATGTTGAAAACAGTATAAAACCTTGGAACATTTCTTTGATGAATACAAAATTCAAAAGAACAGCATTTATTTGAAATTAAAATTGTAACATTGTTAAAGTCTTTACTGTCACTTTTGATTAATTTAATGTAAATGTGAACAGTAGTTCAACAATAGGTCAGTCCCTAACTTCTAGTGGAAGAAAAAACGTGGGATGTGAAAACTAGGAAGCCTCATTTTCATTCGGCACATTAAATATTCTGTGTGCACTGAGGTCCATGAAGCTGAGATGATTCACTCTTATTCAGCCTTCAGTTTAAAGAGATCATTTCATACTTCACCCTCAGAAAAGTGAAGGCCAAACCTTGGCGTCTGAAAATATAAATGGTTTAACTTGCTGTGTTGTTTACATTGAAATGTCGAGGGCAGAATGTATTTAAAACATCACAGCCAGTCTCATCATTTCCATGTCGCCTCATCAAAGATTCCCCTTCAGAGGAGGATTGTAAAATGTTTCATTGTGCACACTTTTGACAAGGTTCGAGTGAAAATTAGCAAAGGCAACGACAATTGATACTAAGCAGCTGCTGTCTGGCAGTGAAGTTGATGGCGCGATTATTAGTCTTGTGAGCAATAAACACATCAGAAGTGCAGAATGAATCATGGGACTTCACAGATGGCCTGTTCATTATTCAGCCACATTTCTGCCTCCGCCAGCCTCAGCCACATGGAGTACAAACGTATGGATTGAGTGCATCAGACTGAATCACAACTACATTCAGTTAGCGGAGAGATGATTCAGCTGCATGAGACGCTAATCGAATAATGATTCATTTCACAAAGAGCTTCTGCTGCCATTGTGTTTGTTACTGAGTGAGAATGCATTAAGTGCAGAGAGGGATATGAATGACCGTTCAGCATTTTGTTTATTTGGTGTGTCTTCTAGTTTTTATGACTAGATTTTCTCTGTGGTCTGTTTTCATTTAGGATAATTACCTCAAATTATTTTGTTTTGTTTTTTTCTTTAATTGGAACAATACGGAGTCAGAAGAAACTGGATGTTGTAGTTGGATGACAGGATATTGCTATGTGTTTGCTGGGGCGTTGTAGGCGGTTACTTGCTTGCCTGAGTTTTCTTGAAGTTTCTGTGATATTACATTACACATTTTTTCTATTATTGTCTGTCCATTGAAAATACTAAGATTAGTCACTTAAAGTGATAGCCCACCTCAACTTCAAGCTGCACAATTGCTGAGGGACAAGTTACATGTGAGTATAAGTTACATGTGAGTATATTTTGCAATGCATCCCTAATATAGGGAAGCTCCGATCAATCGGCCGGAAATCGGTATCGGCCGATAATCATATTTTATGACTCGATCGGTATTCACCAACTTGGCCGATCTCAGGAACCGATCGCAATTTAATGACGTCAACGCGTGTCGACATACATGATGCATGAGTACATAAATGATTTGGCACCGCAGTCATGTCGTCGCTGGTGTGGAAATGCTATGACGTTTTGAGAAACAATGAAAAATTCGCTGTTTGTCGTGTATGTTTTGCATGGTTCATCTACACAGCAGATTCAGTGAAGTTAGAGCTGATCTGCGCCTCACTGCACGCGTCTGCGGCGCGTTACGGCTCCACGGCCACCGGAGCTGATCGTGGCCACTCTAGTCAGTGCTTGTGTTTATCAGCCAGCCGCGGCACGTTTCTGAAGCGCCTCTCCGC